>NW_028301061.1:1837500-1957500 GCF_049000335.1 Polistes dominula | reverse complement strand
AGTCGGTGCCCTCGAAAATGAGTGGGTGGAACGGTTAGGGACAGGATAATAACACGTTGCCGTGTTGGCTGCACCGTGTGAAACAATGCCAAGCATTGTTGTTGAATATAACCATACCAACCATAAGATGATAGAAAGAGAAAGGAGATCAAAAATAGAATTTCTTCAAGAAAATAGTCAACCGATTTTTCTGTTCTCATTTTATATCAAATGTTTCTTAACAATCGTGACAAAATGTGGTTTTTTTTTTTTTTAACACATCGTTGACAAAACAATTTTCCAATCAAAAATCTACACAAAATTCAACATATGTCATCTTATCATTTGGTATTAAATTCATCCGATTTTTTCTTTTTTTTGAAATTATTTTACCGATCTTTTGTATCTTTTGATTACGACTTTATATATGTACATCAGACGTTTTTATTTTGCAATAGAAAAATCAACATAAAATTTGTCATACGTCGTCTTATCATTTACTATTAATACTATTTAATTCATCCGATTTTTTTTCAAATTATTTTACCGATTTTTCATATTTTTTCAACACGTATGTATCACTTATTTTTATTTTGCAATAGGAAAAAAAATTCAACACACATCTTCTAATCATTTACTATTAATACTATTTAATTTATTCGAAATTTTTTTTTTTGTAAATTATGTTACCGATTTTTTGTATCTTTTAAACACGTGCATTTGTACCTACACTACTCGTTTTCATTTTGCAATTGAAAAATCAACATAAAATTCAACATACATCTTCTTATCATTTACTATTAACACTATTTAATTCATCCGATCTTTTTTTTAAATTATGTTACCGATCTTTTGTATCTTTTGAACACGTGCATTCGTACTTACATTACTCGTTTTCATTTTGCAATTGAAAAATCAACACAAAATTTGTCATACGTCGTCTTATCATTTACTATTAATACTATTTAATTCATCCGATTTTTTTTCAAATTATTTTACCGATTTTTTATATTTTTTCAACACGTATGTATCACTTATTTTTATTTTGCAATAGGAAAATCAACACAAAATTCAATATACATCTTCTAATCATTTACTATTAATACTATTTAATTTATTCGATTTTTTTTTTTGTAAATTATGTTACCGATTTTTGGTATCTTTTAAACACGATCATTTGTACCTACACTACTCGTTTTCATTTTGCAATTGAAAAATCAACATAAAATTCATAAACATATATATTCTTATCACTTACTACATATTTTAATTCATCCGATATTTTTTGTTTTTACATTAAACTTACGTCATCAATCCTTTCAAATTCAACCGATTTATTTTGTCAATTGAAAAATCGGTACAATATTTATAAATCATATTATATCATTAAGTATTGATTTTATCCAATTTTTGAATTCTGACATAACACTTTAAATAATCCTGAAAACTTGAAAATCCCATCAAATGTATTATACGGACAAAGGTTCGGATAATTCAAAGTTTTCATGGGGTTTAATTATACGGTATTTTTTTCCTTCATATAATTTTCGGTGGCTACGTTTGTCAGAAGGAGGGGAAAAAAAAAAGAAAAATAAAAAAGAAAAATAATACAACAGGTAGTCGGTCTTTTGTGATCTATGGATCTTTTTCTTGGATTATTTATGTGAGAACGTTAATTATCATGGAAAATAGGGTGCTGGAATGATTGATCTAACCTACAACAGTCAAGATTTTTTTTCTAATAATTTTAATAAATCACACCATTTAAAAAAAAAAAAAAGATCTGTTTAAGTCTATTTTTAAAATAAAAATATTTCTACAAACAATCGTATATATAATTATTTAAAAAATATAAATGATTTAAAAATCATCCTCAATTTTTAGGTTAGAAAAAATGATGTATATAATAAAATTGATTCTTACATAAAACTAACCTAAAAGTAAAGAATAATAATTATCTATCTATCTTGATGAATAAAAATGATAAAAATGAACAAAACAAATATTAATTAGAAATAATAAGACATTTATAATGTAATAAAATGATTTTTATACAAAACTAACCTAAAAAGTAAAGAATAATAATTATCTATCTATCTTGATGAATAAAAATGATCAAAATGAACAAGACAAATATTAATTAGAAATAATACGACATTTATAATGTAATAAAATGATTCTTATACAAAACTAACCTAAAAAGTAAAGAATAATAATTATCTATCTATCTTGATGAATAAAAATGATTGAAATGAACAAAACAAATAATAATTAGAAATAATACGACATTTATAATGTAATAAAATGATTCTTATACAAAACTAACCTAAAAAGTAAAGAATAATAATTATCTATCTATCTATTGACGAATCAAAACGATTAAAATATAAAAACAATTATTACTTAAAAACAATACAATAGTATAAAATAAAATAATGAAATAAAAAAAAGCTACATTTAAAAAAAAAAAACATGAAGGTACAAATAAATAAAATAATCTAGGAAAAAAAAAATTCTGTTAAAAAACAAAAAAAATAAAAATATTAAAAAAAAAACAAAATTATTACAATCTCAAAAGATAACCTTCCATATTTTTTTTCCTTCTAAATTTTTAAATAAGAAGATCAAATGTCATTTGGTGAATTGAGATAAAATAATTAAATGATTAAACGATCTAATGGGTGACTAGAATGAAATAAGAGTAATTTTAGTAGAAATATATATATATAGATAGATATAAATGAAAAAGACATAGAGAAATAGGAGAGAAAAAAAAAAAGAGAAAAAAGATAGAAAAAGATAGAAAAAGATAGAAAGAGATAATAGAACAGAGGGTTAAGGTCTCGTTCGCGGAAGGAAACGAGTATCGTGCAATAACCAAAGACGAAGAACCTTGTTCGAGTCGTGGGTACTTCGAATGGGAGGAACCCGGGCTCCTGTAATCGGCAGATTAATGTTCGTTTCTCGAACCTAATCTCAAGCGTATCCTGCGTTCGAACGGAAGACCTGACATCCTCCTATATAAGAGAAAGACAGTGGAAACACAAGTGTATGTGTGTGTGTTAGAGACAGAGAAAGAGAGAAAAGCCTTGTTATTTCTCTCTGTCTCACTCAATTCCTACATTGGGATTCTAAGGGACGAATGATCTTAAATCTGAGGATTTCGATTTATGCGATCGTGACCCTTTTAACTGACTTTCTATTATATCTGACACTATACCAATTTGTATTACGTATATATATGTATATATATATATGGAATCTTATATAAATTAATTGTAATATTTTATAAATAATTTTAATAATTTCATTCAATAGAATAATTTAATTTAAAATAATTTGTGATATTAGTTTAATTTGTAATATATATATACTTAATAATTAATTATTACATGTATATATATTATTAATAAAATAAATTTAATATATATATATATTTTTTTTTATTATATAATAATTAATTATAAAATATTTAATTAAATAATTAATATATATATAATTAATAAAAACATATTTAATATATATATTTTATTATATAATAATTCATTATAAAATATTTAATTAAATAATTAATATATGTAATTAATAAAAAAAATAAATTTAAATTTAAATAATTCATAAAAATAAATTTCAATATATTTATATATTTTTTTATTATTTATTTATAATAAATTAATATATTAACTAAATTAAAATAAATAAAATATTCATTCTTATTAATACACATATAATTAATGTAACTATATTAATAATAATATAATATTAATAATAATAATAATAATAATTTAAATTAGAAAATAAAGTACTTCTTACACATTAAATATTGAAATAAAATAATATTAAATAAATAACAATAATAATAATAATTAAAAAAAAAAAAAATAAGCTAGTGCTCCTAAGAAGTCCGTTAACGCCTCCGGTTTTTCTAAACCGTTGTTTCGTTTAGCTAATATACTTTAAAAAAAAAAAAAAAAAAAAAAAAAAAGACAGAGAGAGAGAAGAATGAAGAACATTAAAGGGCCTAAAAAGGGTGTCTTCTTCTCACTGTTCTTCGTATTATCCATGGTGGTTTGACCAAAGACCAGTTTCAGTTTTTGGGACGGATTTTTCCCATGCTTTTATGCAAAGTAAAAGAAGAAGAAGCAAAAAAAAAGGCCATCTCATCGACGCCCCTGATCTGACACGACGACCTTTCACGGTAACCCTTCGTAAAGGGCTTACTTACTTGTCCTGTTGTGTGTTGTCCGGTTTACGGACCGGGCCGGTTCCGGGGAGGAGGAGGGGGAAGGGGTTGGGGGTTGGGGGTTGGAAGGGGGGGGGGTTCTACCGTAAAGAGAGCCACTCAAATTTTCTTCTTTTTTTTTTTTTTTTTTTTTACTAGGATCATCGATCAAAATATTTTCGCGTCAAGGGAACGACGTAAATGCTTCCTGACCCTCCTCCCCCTACCCCCTACCCCCTACCCCCCCAGTTTATTTTTCTCTCTCTCTCTCTCTCTTTTTTACTTTCTCAATTGACCCCCCCCTCCCTCCCTCCGTCCCCCTTTTCCACCTCTTTTTGCACTTTACTCGTTCTTAGTTTGTAGTAACCGTTCTTTTCTCATCCCCCTTCTTATTTAAACATTAATATTATATCCTTTATGCAAACAACCCTGTCATCCTAATCGTTCTTCTTTTATTATTATAATATTAAAATATTTGTTTAAACGAAAGATTAAACAAATAGTCGTGTGTGAATAAGAAGAAATGGTTTTCATTTAGAAATTTTTTAAGGAATATGTTTGAAAACATTTGTATGTTTATTTCGAATTATTTTAAATAAACTCAATTAATCTTTCGTAATTTTTGAATAAAAAAAATCAATGTTTTAATTATTTAAATAAATAAATAAATCAATAAATCAATAAATAAATAAATAAAGGAAAAGGAGTAAGTTTTTATTACAAATTTGCTGTAATATATTGTCTTAAATTCTTTCGTAATTTGTGAATAAAAAACCAATGTTTTAATTATTTAAATAAATAAATAAATAAATAAATAAATAAATAAATAAAAAGGTGTAAATTCTTATTACAAATTTGCTGTAATATATTGTCTTAAATTTTATTTATATTCATACCTCGAATCTCATTTTAAATAAACGTCAAATAATTTATCAAAGTAAATTTGAAATAAAACAAACTTATAAATAAATAAATAAATAAATAAATAAATAAATAAATAAATAAATAAATAAATAAATAAAACAAGAAGAGTAATTAATGTAAGTTGAAATGAAAAATAAAATATAAAATATATAAAAAAAAAAAAGAAAAAAAAACATAAATGCAACTGTGCGTTATGATACAAATGAGAAAGAAAAAAATGTCTTCGATGGCTACCAAATTACGGAAATAGAATGAAATGAAAAATTGATGAAGAAGAAAGAAATGAGAGAGAAGAAAAACAAAAAACAAAAAAAATACAAAAAAACTGTTTAAAGTATCGTCGAATCGTATGGCCAGTTTTTACACAGATCGGATCGTAAAACTGACGATTTACCGACGCCATATTCCTACTTAACGATCTCTGATACGTCTCTCTTGCGAACTTTAATAAAAATGTGTCTGATACCCAAAATCAAATCAAACGAAATGAAATTAAATGTAAAGAATCAAAATAAAACTTTATTTCGTATTTATTAAATTTCACTTCCAACTTTCCCCTCCCCCGCCCTCCGCTTCCCGCGAGCCTAAAAAAAATCACAACGCATTTTAAAAGCCATTGAAAATATGAAAGATTAAATGAAATAAATTCAAAATATCCAATCGTATTTCGTTATCATCTTATTTTCGTATTTTTCATTTTAAATATTTATTTTTTTTTTCTTTATGGTTTTTGATGGGGGTGAAAAGGGGTTAGATGATGAAATGGGTGAACAGGGGAAGTAGAGGGGGAAAGCTCGTAATTTATTTATATTTCATTTGCCTTTTTGTTTAATTTTTAATTGTAACTTATCAGTGTGTGTGTGTGTGTGTGTGGTTATAATATTTGTGCATGTATGTAATATATAATAATATATAATATGTATGTGTGTGTGTATGTGCGTGTGTGTATGATGGTTGATTTATTTATATTTACTTTTTTTTTGTTTAATTTTAAATTGTAACTTATTTGTAGTTATAATATATGTGCATGTATTTAATATTTGATATATGTGTGTGTGTGTGTGTATCAGGTTGATTTATTTATATTTACTTTTTCATTTTCTTTTTTTTGTTTGTTTGTAATTAATTTTAAATTGTAACTTATTTCGTTAAAATATTGTTTATATGTGTGTATGTGTGCATATGTGTGTATCAGAAACGACGAGAAGGATCATTCGGCCTTGTGAATTGAACTCCTCATAAAAGTCGTAATTTATCGGCAAGCCAGTATAATGATCCAACTACTACGGGACTTTAATTACACCACATCTCTGTCATCCTCGTGAAACTTCTTCCGTGAAATAGCGCAAGTAACGAAACATTAATTCCCATATTTTTTGTTGTTGTTGTTTTGTTTTTTCTTTTTCCAAATCAAATTGCACCGAGTATGCACCAAAGAAGAACAAAAATAAACAGAAAGAAAAATTGGGGGTGTGAAAGAGAGAACAGTTGAACAAATAATTAAAAATATGAATCATGATGAACATAAACAAATTCAAAAATTTCCACATAAAATAATTTCGATATTAAAAATCAAAGTGGATGAAAATTGCACTGAGTATGCACCAAAGAAGAAGAAATAAAAAGAAAAACACAGAAAAATCGAATTAAAGGATTGGGGAAGGGTAAAGTTAACCAAATAATGAAAAATATGAATCATGATGAACATAAACAATCTCAAAAATTTCCACATAAAATAATTTCGATATTAAAAATCAACGTGGGTGAAAAATTGCACTGAGTATGCACCAAAGAAGAAGAAATAAAAAGAAAAACACAGAAAAAGAGAATTAAAGGGTTGGGGAAGGGTAAAGTTAACCAAATAATGAAAAATATGAATCATGATGAACATAAACAATCTCAAAAATTTCCACATAAAATAATTTCGATATCAAAAATCAAAGTGGATGAAAAATTGCACTGAGTATGCACTAAAGAAGAAGATATAAAAAGAAAAACACAGAAAAATCGAATTAAAGGGTTGGGGAAGGGTAAAGTTAACCAAATAATGAAAAATATGAATCATGATGAACATAAACACAATCTCAAAAATTTCCACATAAAATAATTTCGATATTAATAAATCAAAATGGTGGAAAAATGAATTGCACCGAGTATGCACCAAAGAAGAAAAAAAATGAGGGATGTAGGGGTGGGGGGGGGCGGGCAAGATTCCGCATTGGAGAACGTTCATTGCGGTGATAATAATCGTACTGATTGTCGGCGATCACTATATTACGTCGACGGATTGATTTTGATGTCAAGCGATGTCAAACGGCCGCGAATTATCGTCAATTTGTCAGTACGTTCATGTGATGCTGAATTCTCGATTGCTGTTACTGTTACTATTGCTGATTCTGATGCTGATCATGATGCTGGGTTATCGGTAAAATAGGGTAGCACACAGACACTAAACGTGTACTAGATCATGATGATGATGATGATGATGATGATGATGATGATGATGATTCACATATGGCAACCATAGAAAGAGAGAAATAATGAACGACAACTAGGAAACTGTCAGACATAAAGGTATACACTGTGGCTTTTGTAAAAGTACAAACGGTAACACCGTTTATATACATTAACACATGAACACACGTACACTCACGTACTTGTTGAAATATTATCTAGTTAGGTATGAAGTATTATCTTACATTTGTATTGGTTTTTGTTGATGATTACACGATTGCTTTTGTTCAATGTTGCATTTTTCGTTGTCTGTTTTTATTTTAACTTTAGTTACTTAAATAATGAATAATAGTAATAAATAGTAATTTTAATCACTTCATTTTATTATTTTCATTTTAGTTACTTCAATAATTAATAATAGTAATAAATAGTAATTTTAATTATTTAATTTTAGTTACATTAGGGTGAATAAAAAGTTCGTTTTAGGGATTTTATTCTGTTGTTTCAATATATGTGTAATTTATTTTGTTATTTATAATGTTAATAAAATTATTTGATATGCAAGTGAAATTTGTTCAAATATTTCTAATTAATCCTAAAATTATGTTAGAATATTTTATTTTATTTCATTTTATTTATAAGATAGATTGTTACTTTAAGTATGACAGGTGTATTTTAAAGTTATTTTGATAATTATTAATAAGATATTAAAATATATATTGAATTTATTTCCTATAATTAATGTTTTTTTTAATATTAAATAATACGATGAAGAATGAAAAATAAGTATATTGTTTCGAAAACAATTATACTAACACATGAGATTAATAATAATAAATAATATTAACTATTTACAAAAGTATTGCCAAATACTTTGACAAATCTTTTTAATTATATATATATAATGATTACAAAATCTTGATTAAAGATTTAAAAATATTATTAGAAAAATTCGAAAGATTTAATAATGTTTTAACTAATAGAAAATATTTCAACAAGTACAAGAAAAAGAAAATACAATTGAAAAGAAAAATAAAAAAATCAATGGAAGGAATAAAAACACTTTGACAACCGATTTTTTTTTTTTTTTAATATAGAAACATTCGAACGATTTAATAATGTTTTAACGAAAAAAAATAGAATAAAAGGAATATAAAAAAAAATAAATGGAAGAAATAAATAAAAAAGAGAAAAAGAGAAAAAGAGAAAGCACCCGATAGTTTCGACGTGTCACTGGGACTAACAGCAGCAGACTACGACGACGAGGGTCGTGTCGCCGTTTTCCAGGCAATTAGGGTCGCCGTGAATAGAAATTATCGTCAGAGATCGAGCACGTTATTACGACGTTGAGTATATCACCAACATAGTGAGAGAAAGAGAAAGAGAGAGAGAGAGATTTCACCCTAATAACGGTAAACATCAGTGTCTCTATCGTAATTGGAACACATCGAGAGGAGGGTTGTGGCAAATGTTTCAAAGTTACATCAAACGAAAAATACATACTCCCATTTCTTTTCTATTTTTTTTTTTTTTGATACAAATATAACTCCATTATTTTCTTATTAATTAAAAATCTATTTATCACTATTTTATGAAAATTATTTCAATCAAATCCGAGATCATTTTCGAATCACTTGTCAAAGATCTTGAAACTGAGTTTGATTCATTCATTTGCACTTCATATTTTTTTTCTATTTTTCTTATTGAATATTAGCAGGTACAGACACACACACACACACACAAACACACACAAGTTTGTTTAATATTTTGTTTAAACAATTGAGAAAATATCAAATAATGTATTGTATGTAATGTATTTAATGAATGTATCTTATGAACTATCACATTTAATTTGAATCACATATTGTTTAACATATCGAGTGATATGAGCGCATATATGCGTCCTACCGATGCAATTTACGTTTATTTTTTTTAATGTTAAAACATTCTTCTTTTCACTAAATATAAATTTCATTTTATTATTTAATCAAACTGATCAAAATAATCAAAATCATTAAACGTTAGCAAAAATGATTATTCGATACAACTCAATCGTAATAGTAATAAATTAATATATAATAAATTATTAAATTTTTAATTAATTTATAAAAAATATTATATAAAATATTTAGTTTCTAAAAATTTTCATTTAAATAAGAACTGTCAAGTATTATTATTAATTTATTACAATCATCATCAATTCCTAGTGTGTTTGAATAAATCAAATCGTTGCTATGTAAAAAATGTTAAATGAATATAATAAAAAAAATAAAAAATAAAAAACTATAAAAAGGGAATAAGAAAAATGAAGAAGCTCAACGACCGGTCTCCGAGCGTTCAAAAGGTTCATCGCACTGTGAAGATCAGCAAGGAGAGCCCGTTTTTAAGGGCGAGTAATTAGCCGAGAAACGCGGGTTCATTAGGATATCTCTTAGGTATCTTCGCGACGCGCTTTCCGCGGGTTGGCCACGCGACCGTCGGCTCTTTTTATATTTACTTTTTTATTTTTTTTTTTTTATTTCAAAAAAACAGAGATCAACCTGATAAAGTCAGAAAAAGAAAGAAAGAAATAAAGGGAAGACCCTAACGTGTGTAAATATCTTCTAACTTTGTACGTGACAGAAACACAATGTTGTAGATCTGATACAAATGCAATTATTTTTATATGACACTAATTATATTTAAAAAAAAAAAAAATAGAAATAGTTAACACACACACACACACACATCTCTCTCAATCTTTTTTTCTCACGTGATTTATTCAAATATTATATATACAAATTATTTATTATTATAATATTTAATGTTTTCTGCTAATGATTGAAATTTTAATTTTAATTCGTGTTCAATCGGATTAAACGTTGGAATATTATTTTTAAATGATAGTAATATGATTGACGTGATTTAAGGATTTGATTAATGTTCAATATGATTTCTAAAAAGGTTTCTACATTTAATATATATTTTTGTTTTGCAATGAATACAAATACAAGAAACTTAATTCCCACGTAAATATCAAGTACGAGTTTCAGTTAAATTACAATAACAATTACGAACAGGTGAGAAGATATGATTGCAATTGTTTCAAACACTTAAGCAAACACTTAATAAAACAATCCTGATTTAGCATGATCTATATAGATTTAAACATTAAAAATAAAAGATCATTATCTTAATCAATTATATTCAAAAAAAAAAAAAAAACTCAACCCACTTTACAAAGTAAGAATTCATTTTAAATTACGAACAAACGATACGCGAATAATAATTATCAAAAAAAAAAAGAAAAAATAGATCGAAATATTCATAATTAATGACAGAAATTATTCTATGTGATAGTATGAGTATCGTATTGACAAAAGATTGATAATCATTGTACACGAAAATTAGTGATTGATATTTTTTGACAAATATAATTGAACAGAAACCTAACACGTGTACGAAGTACGGAATCGTAGTGAAACCGTAGCAGGTGGGATATGGTATCACGTTTTACAGGTTGTAAATGGTCGGCAATTATCGATGGTATAGTATTCTAGTGGAATGTAACGTGTTTGTGTATGTGTGTGTCCCCATTGCGGTTTAATCGCTCGACAGTTTTCGACCTCTATCGCGAAACACACGCGTTCCGCACTTGCGCGCACTTTGAACGTTCACCGACGAAACGAAACGAAACGAAACGAAACGAAACGAAACGTTCTCTCTTTCTCACTCACTCTTTAAACATATATACATATATTTCTATCTCTTTCTTTCACATTTGGACTACATTGAAAGAGTGCAATTAACTGCAGCAAAACGTATCTCACAGTTTGATCTTAATTCTTTCTTTTTCTCTCTCTCTCTCTCTCTCTCTCTCTCTCAAAACCACCACAATCAGTCCTATTTTTATTTTCAAAGAAAGATAAAAATAAAAAATGATTCGTCAGTACTCCTCTCTCACCTAAGTCCCCACCGTGCGTTCATTAAAATAATTCTCGCGGTAATAAACGTCATTAGGAACGTCCGTGGTTTTACTCCTTGCCTTACGCTATATCCTTTGCCCCCCCCTTTCCCGCCCCCCTTAAAACCGCACAGTATAGTTGTTGCTATAATACCCTGAACGTATCTTCTTCATTCTATTCCTTAAAGAATTTATACGAGTATGGGTGTATAGAGTGAGTTAAGGTAGTTAGGATTATATACATTGATACATTGACTTTGTTCTTATGTTTGAGAGAGAGAGAAAAAAACCGGAAGGGATGGAATGATACTCGTGAATGTTAATGAGTTGAATATAGTGATCGAACTTAAAATTTCAGATAACACGAATCGTTCATTTTTTACGTGGGGTAACAACCCGTGATTATCCTAAATCAAAAGATCGTGGGAATAAGACGTAAAGGATATAAATCCTGATAAAGATGGTTAAAGAAATCTCTCCGAGGGAATAAAAAGGGGATAAATAAAGTGTAATCGAATATATCAGTAGGACGATAAATCCTGATTTATCCTGGTTGATAAAATAATAAAACTAGACACTTACCCTCGCAGGTGAATTGTCCGTAATGCTTCCCACTGCTTTTATCACCGCAAACAACGCACTCGATGTTAGGTGATTTGTCGGTTTGCGAGCTACCGGATTGCGAACTGTTAGCTTGACTTCCAGGTGTAGTGCTAGGTGGTAAAGGATCCCTAGGTGTTAAAACAGCACCGGTTGATACGAGGCACGTGATATCTTCGGGCGTAGCCGAGGGTGTTAAATGCGTGGTAGGAGGCATGGGCGGCGGCGGGCCAACCTGAAGTGGTCCGCCGCCGCCGGCCGTGGCAGCAGCCGGTGCCGTTGCCGGTGAGGGCCCACCACCGGTCCCAAGACTATTTCCAGGGTCCCGCGATGCCCACGAGGGCGGCGGGGCTACCAGCGCCATTGAGGCGGTGGTGCCGCGCGCCGGGAACCCCAGCTCCAACGTGCTGGTGAACTCGGTGTGGTGGTGGTGGTGGTGGTGATGGTGTCCTGCCGGCACCCGGCCGGGGAACAACGTCGCCGTCGCGGCCGGGTAAACCACCCCGGCAGTCGCCAGGGCGTCCGCGCCTCCTGTCCCCCCTCGAACCACCCTGACGGCTCCTTCCTCCTCTTCGTACGCCACCACCGAGCCCTCAGACGAATCGACTCGACTCGCGCTGATCGCGAGGAGTCTCTCGCTTCTCTCAAGGTACGTGTCTTTTTATTCTATATTCACTTTTATTATTTATTACACTCCCACACCAATTAACAACTGACTTTACTTGCTTGACTGACTTAACTTAACTTGGCTGGATAACTGGCTAACTGATTGATGTCAACTGCTTTATATTATATTATTTAACAACTATCAGTGTTTAGGGTAAAACGATAATCCAATACACACTTTATGATCACCGGTAAATTGTGGTTACAGTACACGATCCTTCGTATAGAACTTTAGAGAGTCCAATAAACTACATGAAAGATGATCCCTCTTCTTCTGATGTTAATTGTCATCGATGAACGTCCTGTTGACATCGCGTGATTGTTATATGTTATTTAATAAACAAAACTAAATTCAATTCGAACTAACGCACTTGTGGTCACTATTCTTCTTCTTTTTAAAAAGGGGGGTCAAATAGAACCCACCCCCACCCACCCCACCCAAACTTTAAAGAAGAACACGCGCGTCGGGAACGGAATGATACCAGACAACCGGTCGATTCAATTATTTCAAACTAACTTTGCACTTTTTATTTCCTCTTCTCTCTTTCTTTTTTCAATTAAAAAAAAATTTATTATTAAAAATAAAGAAACACCGTAAAATAACGTCGTTGTTTTCTTGTCACCACAATTACAGGGGGTAGAAGTAATGGGGGGTCTCGTGCCACACTAAACGGGGCACCAAGTTGGTTGTCTTCTTATTTTTCTTCTTTCTCCTCTTCTTCTTTTAAATTCAACGAAACTAACCGAAAAAGCGCGGGCACGTTAAACTCGACGACAACGACGACGGATCGTCGGTTCCGGGAGACTACGGGCGGCACGTCGTCCTCGTCGGAGCGTATGCGGTCGCCTGACGGTAAACTGGGAGGCACGCGCGCGGGAAAGAGAAAGAGAGAGAGAGAAAGAGAGAGAGAGAAGGAACGAAAGAAAAATAGAAAGAGAAAGAAAAGATGGATTGGAAAGGGACACCCCTATAATAATGTTCAATCAAATTTAAGAAATATAATAATAATAGTAACAGTACTATCTGTGTATAAAATAAAATAGTAGTAGTAAATAAAAGGGAAAGAAGAATGAGAGGTAATAGAAATAGAGAAAAAAGAATAAAATAAAGAAGAACAAGAGTGATAGATAAAAAGATAAAAAGAAAGAAAAAGAAAGAGAGAAAGAGAGAGAGAGAGAGAGAGAGCAATAGATGCGCGCGCGCACAGAATCCTTGGAAACACACGTTGCTACTACGTGTGTTTGATGAGGAAAGACCAACACGGTAGTAGTAATAGTAGTAGTAGTAGGTAGTATACAATAGAGTAAAGAAAGTAGTAGTAGTGTGTAGTAGTAGTAGTAGGGAGGTGGTGGAGGAGGAGGAGAGAACAGAGAGGTGATACTCGACTACCGCCTCGATACGACGACTATTCTTGGGGCCGACCAGAGACCGACTGCCGACTAAGACGACCCCTGACATCGACCTGGCCCCCACCACCCCAAAGCCTCGCGGCTTTCTCGCGGATTTTACGGGTTGCCATGACTACCGAAGGTGGGGTCGAGTCCCGGGCGCGCCCCGGTGAGCCTCTCATTGGCTACGAAGTTACCCTACCCCTCAACAACAGACCCACCACACGCGTTTAACCGACCACCGTCTAGCAAGCAAGCAACGTGTATCGTAGTCGTCGTAGTCGTCGTTGTCCTCGTCGTCCTCGTTGTCCTCGTTGTCCTCATCCTCCTCGTCATAGTCGTCGTAGTCGTCGTCGTAGTCGTCTCGCGCAACGTGTGCCTTTCTCTCTCTCTCTCTCTCTCTCTCTCTTTCTACGCTTCTTCGTCTATATCTCTTTCTTTCTTTAGTTCTTTCTTTTGATCAGTCTTTCTAGCTCCGTTGCACTCTGGTCCGACCTCCTATCAACTACTTCTCTCTCCCTCTTTCTCTTTTTATATCTCCCACTCTACTACTTACTCTCTACTTGCTATCCCTACTACTACTACTACTACTGCTAACTACTCTTCGTTTCCCTCTATCCCTATCTTTATCTCTATCATTGGTCTAGGCTTCTTCTTCTTCATTTTCTACGTTCTAAATTCTCAATCTATCTCTCAAAGATTTCTTCAACCTGCCAATCTTATTTAAACTTCAATTTAAACAATGTTTCTTCAATCGATCGTTAAGATAATCCTTCCTCATCATTTTATTGTTATATTGTTGTTTTACATATTAGTTCAATTTCTTACACTTATTTCAGATCTTTTTTCGTTCTTACTTACACTTACGTGGTAGTGGTAGGTATCGTTAACAAGGTGGGGTTGGATGAAACACCAGGGGTTGTGCTCGTAGAAAGAGAGGTCACCAACCAGAGGGCGGGCAGCCACTGAGCACGAGGAGTCAAGTGGGGCGCGAAAAATGGGCCGGGCCGCCTTCCATCCACCCCCGAGGCTAAGGGTGAGGGTAAAAGTGATAGGAGTAGGGCTACGAAGGGCTTCGAAGGCGGCCGGGCCATCGAGTCAGGGTCAGTCAGGTCGCAGCCCTCTACCTCTGCACTTTTCACTGTCGTGCTCTTTGCTCTTTCTCATTTTCTCTCTTTCTATTACATACCCGAAGACACAGACTTCCTTCTTTCAACCCAACCACCCTTTTTCTTCTACCCAACTCCCCCTCACCAATCTCCCATATCTTTCCCCGTGTTTCTAACTTTGAACTAGGATCGATTGAGATGTTAACTTATTTTTCTTCTTTTAACTCAACTATAACTCGACCAACGTTCGTTCAACTCAAAGTTGCCAAAACTGCATGAATTGTTGTTGTTATTGTTGTATATATATATTCATGAGTAATACGCCTACTTGGAAAGATGGAAAACGTTAAAATGAGATAGAGGAAGTTGTTATTGGGATTATTACCTACTCGAAGATTCTATTCATTCAAACTGTGTATGCAGATTACTTAGAAAACGATTGCACATTATAACATAAATAGCATACTCTTTCCAATTTCATTTTCCCCCTTCTTCCTTACCATCCCTCATTCTCTCTCTCTCTATCTCTATTTGCTAATGCACACGTTTGAAAAGAATGAAAAAGAGATGATTAAACAACAACACAACAACAACAACAACAACGATAACAGTCTGACGGGGTCAGCCATGGCGTTAATGAGGAAATAAATACGCATGTGCGGCCTATGCTAATTCGGCCCCGTTCGATCTTTTTTTCTTTGAAATCAACTTGAACGACTATGACAATGAGCAGAAGCAAAGAACTTATACAACCACGACTCACCACTACCACTACTATTACTTTTACCAATACCCACCGGTCATCGGGGATTGGCTCGACGTGCCAGCGGCAGGTAATGCGCGAACTTTGACCCAGCTCGTAAAAATTCTCGAGTTACCGTCCCGTTGCAGCTGCAGCCGATGCAAATGTCGATGACGAGGTGGATCAGGGAGGAGGATGAGGATGGGGATGGGGGGGAATATGGTGAAGAGAAGGAAGTGGTGATTCGTTGGTTGGTTGGTTGGTTGCTTGCCTGCTTGCTTGCTTGCTTGATGATTATGATGATGATGATGATGATGATGATGATGATGATGATGATGAGAACGAGTGAATGCGACTATTGACTTCAGCCATATCTGATTCGCCGTGTCATCGGGAATCAACCTAAGTTCTTATTCTCGTCGTGCCGCTCGTTAAAGAAGACTACTGGCTTGTTCAATTCTTACTGTCTTCCGACTTCCCAATGATTTTCTTTTCATTTCTTATTTGAAACTGCAATTAACACTAAGGAGTTAGTTATTATTTCCTTTGGAACTTCTTTTGGTCACCTGGTGTCTTTATTTTTGTCTTGATATTATCGGGATTACAACGGGTTGGGAATAAATTTGGATAATATATTAAGGATTCCTGAGTAGATATTACCTTTGTTATTTTTTATTTTTTTTTTATTTAGTAGGGTTTATTAGGTAAAGGTGTTTTCGACGATTTAGAAATATATTGATAGTATATTTTAAATTTATTCAGTAGGCGTATATTTTAAGTATTTTGTTTGTATGCAGTGTTTTTTTTTTTTTTTTTCTTAAATTATTTATTTATACTGAAAGATGTGAATTTCGCAAGGTGTCGAAGTTTGATACGAGCCACGAGCATCGTTTCGTTTCCTTTCGTTTCGAAACCGAATTGCCAACAGAAAAAAAAATCGAACAAATACTTATATATATATATATATATATATATATGTTGAGAGAAAACGTGGAGGAGAAAGAAACGAGATCGGTGCCCTGACGTGCAACCCCCATTGCCGTGCGCCAGTCCCGAAGGAAATTGACTCGTTGAAGAAAAAGAGAATGGAAAAACGTGTTCAAAACGAATGAGAGAGAAAGAGAGAGAGAGAGAGAGAGAGAGAGAGAGAGAGATAAAATGAGATAGAACGAAAGGTACCCATCCTCTTTGTCCGTTTACGGACACACTCGTTAAAAGTCGACTTCACCAAAATCGATAAACGGATATGAACCACCACTCGTTGTTATCGATCTTTCTTTCTTTTTTTCGATCATTTTCTTGTTCTTTTTGGCTTGTTTTTTCTTCTTCTTCTTCTTCTTCTTCTTCTTCTTCTTCTTCTTCTTCTTCTTCTTCTTCTTCTTCTTCTTCTTCTTCTTCTTCTTCTTCTTTTTGTACTTAGTATCACATCTTACGCGATGGAATGCAGAACTAAACTACATTTTAATGCTTAACAAATCCGAATCGAATCAAAAAAGATGATTTATTGGTTACTTTGATCTTTTGATATCGAATAATAAAAAAAAATATGGTCTTTTTTTTATGAGATATCTGATTATACACGTTTTTATCTTTTATCTTTTACATATATATACAATAGGATACATAATATATTTAGTATTTGTATTGTATTGTATTGTATTGTATTGTAATACAAAGTATATTATATAAAATATTATTTATTTTGTAATATAATTTATTACCAATTAAGTTATTAATTATTATATACTAATTGAATTAAAAATAAATTAATTAAATTTATTTAATTTATTATCAATATAATATACAATTTATTTTACAATGTAATTTATTATTAATTAAGTTATTAATTATTATATATTAATTGAATTAAAAATAAATTAATTAAATTTATTTAATTTATTATCAATATAATATACAATTTATTTTACAATGTAATTTATTATTAATTAAGTTATTAATTATTATATACTAATTGAATTAAAAATAAATCAATTAAATCTATTTAAGTTATTATCAATATGGTATATAATTTATTTTTTAATATAATTTATTATTAATAATTTTGTATAAGTGTATATTAAAATATTAATTATTTAATATATAAATAATTTTTATTATTTATAATAATAAAATATAATAATTTATATAATAAATATTCAATATATATAACATAATGTAATTAGATAATATTTAATTAAATTTTATTATTATATTAAATACTTATATTTATATATATATTATTTATATTTGTATATCGAATATTTTTATAGAAAATATTTATAAATTTATAAATTTATTTATTTGTAAAATTCTTTATAAATAAAGATGAAAGATCGAAATATTGGAGAATGTATGTTAAGATTCACATAAATTACATGTGAACACATACAAAATACCACGTGTAAAATCAAATATTTTTGATATCATTTTTACATATCAATATTTTAAATATATACCTAACTACTCAATACATATATACATCTTGATTAATTAATTGATAAACATAATATTAACAAATATCACAAAGCAACATATGATAAATCCCTATATCTAACAATACACATATACACAAAACAGTGAATAGAAATTCGATCTCAGTGTGGGATTTCTCGTAATCCATCACACACACACACATAACACACATTCACACATTCATATAGTATACATACATGAATTAAAAAATATCTGCGTATCTGATAGGAAAAAAAATCCCTATCCCCCACCCCAGAGTTTATCTTGTGTAACAGGAAACGTAGAAATCACGTTTGACGTATAAGAAACATAATTTTATCCCATCATTAGAAGAAAAAAAAAAAAAAATAATAGGAAAACGCAATTGTGGACTCGGCACGTGACTCGCACTGATTAAAATGTTAAAATCAGAGTGAGAAAGAAAGAGAGAGAGAGAGAGAGAGAGAGAGAGAGAGAGAGGATAGTTTTGGTTTATTTTCTGTTCTCTTATTCTTTCACTTTCCCTTGTGACCCACCCCCAACCAACCGCTAGTCCTTCACCCCTTCACCCAGCCCTCTTTACCGTATTTCCTCGAACCCATCCTCCTATCCAATACCCTTTCAATAACTCGGTTCAGAGTTTCGTCGATGAATAAAAGCCGCCCTCGTAGGTCCTCGTGCGGCCATACGCGCGTCTCCGGTTACCTCTGTGGATTAATTATGGGGGTAGATCAAAAGAGCATACGACCACAAAGCGGAGTAATGCAACGGGTGGTCTGTCATTTTCGAAGAAAAAAAAATCTCATGTACTGGTGTAGTAGCTTTACTGTTTAGATGTTATACACGAATCATTATACATACTTGAAAATTATGTGAACGTGCTTTTTAAAGATATCATTTTCATCCCTTCGACTTTTACAGTTTTTATGTAATGTATGGTATGTGTAATGTGTACGTGATTATGTGGGTGAGTAGATGAATGGGTGGGTGTGTTAGGGGGTTTTTTTCTTTCTTTTTTTTTTGACATCGTTTAAAGTTACCTTTTAAGTTTGCATAATTTTATTATGTTTTGCTTTTTTACATTTCTTTTTTTTTTTTGCCCTCACCCTTTCTTTGTTCAATTTATTGTCTATTTTTTATAATAAAATTTTGTTAACTTTGGAAATATTGTATTTATATGTTATTTATATTGAATTGTCGTTTGTTTGAATTATTTAATAAATATAATATAATATACAATTGTGTAATTAACAAAGTAACATATTTGTGTGTGTGTGTGTGTGTGTTATCACTGTTGTAAAATATAACAATTTTGTTCAATAAATATTTATATGTAAATACATGTTAATAGTATGTCTTTAATATTAAACAGTAGTTTGTTTAATTTATTCAATAAATATAATATAATTATTAAATAATATAATTAATATATTATTTAATAATTATTGTATATAATATAATATAATAATTATTGTATTATTTAATTAAATTAACAAATTAACATATCACATCGTTGTTGTAAAATTCTATGACAAATTTGTATTTAGTTATAATATATATTTTCTTTTTTAAATATAAATAAATATTTAAAATTATATCAACATATTAAAATGCTTAAAATATTTATAATTATTATTATAAAAAAGTATTAAAATTTATATAATATTTTATATTTAATTATTTAAATTTTAAATTTTTTAAATAATTATTTAAAATTAATTAAAATATTAAATTATTTAAAGAAATTTTTTTACATGCATTTTATTTTTTAATTTATTTTTTTAAATAAATATCTAAAAAAATGTTTTAACGTCGAAAATTTATTCAAAATGATTTAATATTGTATTAAATGCTATTAAATAAATAATTTATTAAAAATAATTTAATATTGTATTAAATGCTATTAAATAAATAATTTATTAAAAAATGATATTAATATTCTATCTATGATATATATATATATATTTTTAATTATTTATTTTATTAATCATTGAATTTTTTGAATTTTTATTTTTACAATACTTGCGCCATATAACACGTAACAAATTATTATCATACTCAGGACGCGTTACGTGTGCCCTTGACTTTGGGTTATCATAATAGGTTAAAAAAGTCATCGTGATACTCTGATTAACTGACTGGGACGAAAAATCTTTAACTCATACATTAACATTCCATTTCATTTTTTATTATTTTTTTTTTAATTTTTATTTCTAAATATATTTACTTATTTTCAACATGATTCAATATAGGATTAATTATGTTCTATATTTTCTCAACGTTTTGTAGAAATCGTTTGTGAATAATAACTAACTAACAATATTTCTTCGTACTTTGATACTTGTTTAAATAAAATAAAAAAAAAAATAAAAAACTTCAGTGAAGACGGTGGGAGAAAAATTGTTTCAAATTGACAATCGTACGAGAAGTTTGTAAAAGTATTCAAAATAAATGATAAATTAACTAACATAAAATGATTAGATAACCTCAATCTCTCTCTCTCTCTCTCTCTCTCTCTCTCTCTCCTTCTCTCTCTCTCTCTTTCTCTTTTTAGTTAATTTTAATGAAATACACTTTCTTACGTTCGTTTTATTTTACAAAATTTTACAATCGATGTAATATTATTTTTATTTCATTTCTATTTTTGAGAAAAAAAAAACAATAATTTTAGCAAAGATAAAATATCATATGTATAAAACTATTTTTATATTAATTTTTTTACACACATACACATGTTATCTGTATTTTTTCCTTTTCTATCATATATATTTCGTAATAAATAATTTAATATATAATATAATCATGAAATGTATTATATAACTAGGAGTGCCACGTCACGTGTTGTTGTGGCTCACAATCAGTCCAATACACACGTCTTTAAGTCAACGAATTATCTTATACCACCATCTGTTAGAATCTTATCGAACTAACAACAGAGATAATCATGACTCTTTGTTAATAAACAAATAATTCGATTATAAATTGAGATATAAATAATCCTATCTTTCAAGTTGGATGAAACTGCACACTGTGTGCAAAATTTTATGAAAATCGGTTCAGTAGTTTAGGAGTTCATTGCGGACAAACAACGTGTGACACGTAATTTATATATATATTAAGATATAAATATTTAGTTTTTGGAATTAATTTAATACTTTGTGTAGGTTATTAAATTTGTTACAAAACAACGTGTCTCAAATTATATTATATATATATTCTATAATAATTAAATTTATAAATAAATAATTTAATTATATGAATAATTTAATCTATATAATATTTATTATATATAATAATAATATTAAAAATTATTATTATATAATATATATATATATATATTTAGTTTTTTGAAATTAATTTGATACTTTGTGTAGGTTATCAAATTTGTTTCAAAATAAAGTGAATTAAGAATCATATTATATTATATGATAATTAAATTAATATAATAATTACTAAATAATTAAATTTGTTTATTGTATATTTCTACAATTAAAGAAAATAAAATAATTAAAATCATACACACATACACAAACATGATTTTAAACAATTTTTTTACCAACGAACTTGTATTCAATAAGTTTTGATAATGAATTGAATCAAATTGAAAAATAAGATGTATATTTTTACAATAAGTTTAAAAAAAAATTGAAAATAGAGAGAATATTGAAAGAATACATATGTATATACTCACACACACACACATAGATATACGCGTAAAAAGGTTTGAAACTTTCTTCCTGATACGCTTCGTAGGGTTCCCACTTCCTGGATTAAAGTAAAATGTTATTTTTACCGGTCGGCAATGGCTACTACTACTACTACTACTACTACTACGTTTGAAAGAAGTCCTACAAGAATATTTAGAACATTTTTCCGAACTTCACAGTCGGATTCCTTCCCTTTTGCAATCCCTATCCCTATCCCTACCCCTTATATTCATTCCTACGCTTTTATTTAAACTTCCTACTATGTTTCGACTCAATACCACGGATTAGTTAAAAGCACTGTTCTCACATTTGTCACTGAAGTATCCTACTTATTTATTGACTTTTATTAATCCAAAAAAAAATTAATTAAACCTAAAATAGAAAAAAAAAGAAAGAGAAAAAAGAAACTAGGATGTAATTTTGATTGTTTATAATCTAGGGGAAAAATCATATTTCACCTTTTATATTCGAACTTTGATTTAATTCAACAAAAATAAGAAGAAAATTAAAATCTAATTTTGATTCTTTGTAATCTAGGGGAAAAATCATATTTCACCTTTTATATTCGAATTCTTATTGTAATCGACAAAAATAAAAAAAACAAACAACTAGGATCTAATTTTGATACTTTATAATCTAGGGGAAATATTACTTTCCATTTTTTTTATTTAAACTTTGATTCTAATAAAAAAAAAAATAAATAAATAAACAAAAAAAAATGCTGTTGTTCATTGTTTTCGTTAGAAACAATTTTTACGATATTATATATATATATATATATATATATATTAATATTTATTTTGAAATATATTATTAATTTAATAATATTAATAATTTAAATTAAAATAATAATAATATTATTGTTATTATTATTTGTTCCTATAAAAATATTGTATTTGTATTGATATAAATTATAAATATTATTTTGAAAATAAATCATATGAAATAACATTCATATTCTTATTTAACAATTTACTTTTTATTCTATAACATAATAATAATAATAATAATAATAATAATAATAATAATAATAAGAAGAAGAAAAGAAAACTTTAACCCCCTCTTTCCGGTCAAATGTTAAATCAAATTTAATTGACCTAAAAAAATAAAAAATAAAAAATAAAAAAATAAATATAAATCCCCTTACGTTACGTTACGTTACTGTCGAATGAATTTCAACAGGAAATGAAAAGAATGATTTCTTATTTTGTGTTTCCGCTTTTAATTTAACTCGTAATATTGAAAAGGAAAAGAAATATTATACAAAACCAACAAGAAAAAAAAAAAAAAGGTTTTGGTTTGAAGAAAGAAGGTGGTTATGGTAGTGATGGTGGTGGTGAAGTGTATTCGTAACACGTGAATTTAAAATAAGGGTGAGATGTAAGAGGATGAGAAGTGGAAGAAGGTAGGTAGGGGGGTAGGGGGTAGGGGGTAGGGGGTTAGGGGTGGGAGCGGTTGAGGAACAATTCTTGCTCGAAGGCATATTTACAAATTCATACCGCAGATGCACATAATGGCGCTGATTCATGACATTTGATTAGAGCATTGTCGCGGTTCACCCCGTAACTCACACCCCCATGAACCTAACCAATGATCTCAATACCACCCGCAAGCCTATCATTTAAAAAAAAAAGAATTTCTTTCTTTTCTCTTTTTTCTTTTTCTTTTTAAGTCACCCTTTTTCACTTCATCATTTTCTTTCGTCAAATCTCACACACGTTGTATGCTTATGGTTATTATTATTATTATTATTATTATTATTATAGTTATGATTTTGAGATGTATTCTTAGGTAGTGATCGATTTTTATTTTAGTAATATCAAAACGTTATGTCGTTGAATTAGTTTTAGTAATGTGTGTATATATATATGTGTGTGTGTGTGTGTGTATGGTTGCGTTATTAATCGAGTAAAGGGTGTTAACAAGAATCTGAGGGTGACTATTTTCAAATGATGTTTCACGCTAGATAGTTCGAAATAATGAGAAGTGAACCCATTTAGATTTTTTGAGTATCGAAAGTATTCGATATTTTTGATTTTTAACATTGGTATGATATGTTAATAATGTTAACTTATATTTTAATGTATAATATTTGTTCATTTATTAATATTATTTATAATAATAATGAACGATGATTTATATAATTTTAAATCATACCTATTAACGAATATTATGGTCATTTTTAGCAAAATATTTATTAAATTAGTAAATTATTAAAATTTATAATAAATACAATTAATTTGTGATTATTATTGTTATTATATTTTTTTTATTTAATTTACAATTAATTTTTATTATCTAATTACTTA
The DNA here is from genome assembly GCF_049000335.1 of Polistes dominula. NCBI lineage: Eukaryota > Metazoa > Arthropoda > Insecta > Hymenoptera > Vespidae > Polistes > Polistes dominula. Next base: position 1,933,005 of record NW_028301061.1, on the reverse strand, counting down.
TCAAATAAGTAATAAACAATTAATAATTGAAACAATTATACTTAAACATTTCTATAAATTCATATATTACCCCTAACCCCCTACCCCCTACCCCTACCCCTATCCCTACCCCTATTCTATATTAGACGAGAAAGGATATAACATATATCGAGAGTTGTAGTTGTATTTGGTTTCTATAATAATCAGGGTTGGATAGAACTATAGCCCGCGGGTCGGGGTAACAAGGTTACGGACTCATCTCCTGACTTGGACCAACAACTTGGGCCCTCGGTTCATCAGGCCACAATATTACTAATCAGTGCTAGGATTGGTCCAAACGTTAAGTGACTTCAGGATTGCCAATTCACGTTTATATCACTTGGAACAAGTCAAATTCGCGATATTTCGTCTAACCTTCCACACACACACACACACACATAACACTTTTACTTATACTAACTAAATCTGTCCATTTACGAATGGTCTTCTTCTTAATAGATGTGTCTATGTATTTGTATTTCTGTCTGTCTGTTTATCTATGTGTGTGTGTGTGTGTGTGTGTGAGAAGGAAATAGGGATGTTCTATTAGGAATTCATTACTTCCTCCTAGATGATCTAATTTTCATTTCTATCTTATCACTTATGTTTTTTTTGTTATTGTTTTAATATTATATTTTTAAAATTGATATATATATATATATATATATATATATATATAGGACAAATTTTTAAACATTATATTTTATATTAAATTATAAAATTAATTTTTGATTGTAGGTTAGGCTATCTTTGATCTTAGGCTAGGTTAAGACTTAGGCTAATATTAAAGTAGTAATATTAGGTTTTGATGATAAATTTTGTACAAATTAGATAGGTTGTTTATTTATTAATTATTTTTAGATATTTTATAGTAAAATTTTATAAAATAATATGCTAATTTAATTATTATATTAATTAATAAAGATTATATGCTGTGAATGCAATTTTATTTGCAATTTAACCTATCATTTATTTCTTTTATAATATTTTGATGATATATTAGTATTATAACAAAATCAAATAAAATTAAATAAATAAATAAAATAAAATAAATTATTTAAATTTATTTATTAATATAACTTATCAAACCTTACACATTATGAATGATCAGAAAAATGAACAATAAAATGAAACGAATGATCAACAAAATGAACAATCAAAAAAAAATGAAATAAACGATCAATAAAATGAACAATCAAAATTAAATGAAATGAACGATCAAAAAAAAAAAAAAACATGAAGAATCAAATGAGACAAATTGATGAATAAAATGAGACAACCACATTGATGAATAGGAAAAATAAAAAATGAAAGTTGATTATAAAAAATGTAGATTTTGAGAAGGTCTTGAAAGTTTAGCGATTAGAGAAGACGAAACGATTATATGCGCCTTAGGAGAAACGGATCTCGGGCGTGGCACTAGCATTGTGGCACCTTAATGAATTGCCACCTAGGGGATCGTTAGGCGTAACTAGACGGATATCCTCTTGCCTCGCCAATCTGATTACACCTCGCCTAATTATAACGCATCGCGACTATAATTAATGATCGACTTAGGGATTCCGCTGACGATGTCTACTATACACTCTTCTTCTCTGATTTTACAACAATACCTATACCTATATCTATTATTACATTTTTTTTCTTTTTATCCTAACATCATTCAATCTATCAGGGGTTTTTTTTTTTACCTATAAACATTTTATGTTTTTTTTTTTTGGTCAATATAAAAATTGTTATGTAATTAATTTTAAATAATTGGAAATTTGGTTCAAATGAATTGGTAAAGATTTTATTTTTATTAATTATTAATTAGATTTGAAATAATATTTAATTGTATTTTAAGGCTATTGTCATTCTATCTGTTTTTTGCATATAAATATTTATTTATATATATATATATATATATATATATATATATATATATATATATATATATATATATTAATTTTATTTTTATTAATAGGATACGAAGACCGCGAATGGAAGGATCGTGTTCAGGGATGGGAACAATGGCGGGATTTGGTAATTGCAGCTATGAACTTTTGAGTTCCTAATGCCAATTAATAATATTAATTTTATTTTTATTATATTCGAGATTTATAATAAAAATAAAAATAAAAAATATATATATATATATATATATATATATATATATATATATATATATATATATATATATATATATATATATATATATATCATTATTATGCATAAAGTAATTTGTAAAAATATTGAAATGTATTATAAAGTGTGAATGTGATTTTTGGTGTTAACAATAAACGAAGAATGGGATAAGATTTACGAGGGGTGATTCCCATTTAAGACGATGATGATTTTGCCCTAAGCCAAATTCTTTCCTATTGTCCATAGCCTTGAGCAAAGTATCTCCTAATGACTGCTTATTAATATTGGACACACCCACCTAACACCTTTGCCGCTAATTTATTTATGGCTCGTCATTTGTTTGCCGAAAGAGTGAAAGAGAAAAATACAAATGAGATTTAAAAAGAAATATATATATATATAAGAGAAGAAAAGAAAAAAAATAAAGGAATCCTTGAGGTGCATTGAAAAGGTTTTTGATACCTAAATAAGGTAGCTTCCAACCAAACTCATTATTTTTAATCCTATCACATAAATATGTTCTTTATTTTTTTTTTTAATTTTTTTTTTCTTTTTCTTTTTCTTTTTTAGAAATATATTTAACACCTGTCGATACGTTTTTGTTACTATTGTTACTAGAATTGTTACTAGACAAATTTAGTGCACGAAAAATTACAAGAATTAAATGTGTGTCTAAAATTTTGGAACAAATTGATACAATTACCACAAATCATTAATATTTTATATATATTTATGTAACACCCTGTATATAATTTAAATTAATTTCATAGTATATTATTTAAATATCATTATTTTACAATAAATTTATTTTTAATATAAAATAACATTTTATCAGATTTATCATTGCAGAAAATTAACAAAGTTGAGAATCGGTGAAGATGAAAAGGTGATAGAGGTGGGGGTGTTAGGGGTTGTCGTGTTAAAGGAACGTTAACAAAAATAAAAAATAAAAATAAAAAATAAAAAAGAAATGGCGGGGAGGTGGGGGGGGGGGGAAGGACGGGGGAGAACACCATAAGAATAAAAACAGTAGCTGTCAGAAGTAACAGCAAAAGCAACGAATCGAACATCTTATTCCCGCGAAGAAAACGTTTTGATGATGTTATTTTGCTTTTGTTATTTTTTATTTTCAAATCAACAAGATCCGACGCGCATCTCTACCCTTTTATTGTACTTTCTTTCGTCATTCTTTAGGAGGATGAGGTAGAAGGGGTTTGAGAAAAATCCAAACTCAAGGCTCGAATCAATTTGCTTCGTGACACGGTATCGAAGAAAAGGTCATTGAACTTTCTTTACTCTCTTAGTAAGGTTGAAACTCATCTTCACGGATTCTCATAAGTATCTTCGATCGAACGAGACTACCATAAAACATCTACAAATTTTCATTTATTTTTTATTTGACTTATCATAAACAATATTTTGTTTTAATATGAAAATGATTAATGATGAATATATTGTTAAAGTATTATAATTGATATTATGTATAAATTATTTAAATTATTATTATTTAAATTATTTATATATTATTTACATTAATAAATTAATTAAATTATTATAATTAATTTAATTATTTAAATATATATATATATATATACATTATATTATTATTTATATTATTAAAATATACAATATTATAATTATAATTATTTAAATACATATATATTAATTATATACAATTATATTGTTAGTTGTATTATTTAAAAAAAATATTAATTAAATTTAAATGACACATTATAATTTATATTATTTAAATTAAAATAAAAATATTTTTATATTTTATATTTATAATTCTATAATATCTTTATTATTCTATAATATAGATATAATAACGAAATTTATTACGAAAGTATTTCCAATTACCATGTTTCATTAAAATAAATATTAATTTGTTAGAGACTCGTTTATCTAAGATTAGATCGTTTTTGTTTTTTATAATAATCATATTAACACCTTATTATACCTACATATATCTATAATACACCTATCGTAATAATTAATATTGCAATGGATATAAATATGTTGATTTTTAATTGTATGCAAAATACACGATGATATAATCAGTAAAATAACTTAGAATATCTATTATCAAAGATTTCATTAATTACATGGATCGTTTAAAACAGGATACTTCATATGCTTCATATATTATTTTTATATATAAATTATTATTTAAATTTTTTCACACACAAACACACACATACACACAACATAAACATATTACCTAGTTACTTAATTTCTTACTAAACTCGTATCAATTATTTGAACGTAATACTACGTTCAAAATGATTTGAATGAACACTAACGTTAAATGTGAGGTTATGTCTCTTATTCTTATATACAAATTATTATTTAAATTAATCACACACATACATCTATATGTACATGAACATGTTACCTAATTATTTAATTTCTTACTAAACTCGTTTCAATTATTTGAACGTAATACTACGTTTGATTTGAATGAACAGTAACGTTAAATGTGAGGTTATGTTTGTATCTGTATGTTAGGTCATCGCCCATCTTTTTTTTTCTATACTTATATTTTCATTTTTTTATTTTTTTTTATTTTTATTTTTAACAAGCTACCGTTTCCGGTGGCAGCACGTCAGCGTGAAAGATTAATTTTGTAAAGGAGTTACTATATATGCTAGCACCTTATACCTAACTAATTATCACTAGATTATTACACGGTTAGATTATTACGCTTCGTTGCTGCAATATCGATCAATTTTCCAGTCCTTAATGATCAACTTACTTTATGTTCCTATCAATGTTCACATCAAGTTTGTTTTTTTGTTTTTTTTTTTCACAAAACTCTATTAATTCAATTGCAATTTCGATACTTCACACACATTGTATTTACTTACATGTTTCTAGTTTTTTTTTTTTTTTTAGCATTTTGTTTTGGTCTCATTTCTGTTTAAATCAGGAAACTGAGGAATTGTTAAGGTTAGAAAAAAAAGAAGAAGAAAATTTAGATACACAGGGTGAGTCATAGAAGAAAAAAGGGATTGAGATAACGGTAAGAAACTAGAAAATATTTTTTTTTTTTTTTATATAACTTTGAAAGACTGGTACATCTTTTTCTCGCGCGCGTGCGCAGAAGAAACAAACAGGGGACTATGGGGGTCGTAGAAAGTGGCATCCCGTGTAAGTTTCCGGTTACTCGCTATCTTTCTCACCCGTAACCTTATCTCCGCGATATTTAATGGTGCTCATTATGGAACGGTTGGTACGAGATAGCAAGTTGAGTTATCGCACCGATAAACGGAACATCGCGTACGTTCGAACGTTTATTCCTTCATGGTCAAAACGTTTCTTAAGATTACACCACTACTACTACTACTACTACTACCAAAACCACCATCACAATCACTACAACAACCATCATCATAATCATCACTATTACAATCACTAGAATCACCATACGATTCTTATATTGCTGAGTGTATCTTCGAAAAAATGTTAAAAAAAAAAAAAAGAAAAACCAAATGTTCATTCTTAAACGATTCGTTTTGTTTAGGTTTTCTGTTTAGTTACAAAAAATGTAGAAATGATAAAATCTTGTATGAGAAAAATTGTTCGTAAGTTCCGTTCCATTCCTGTGAACTTTAAGTCATGCGATTATCGAAATTTGAGTTTGAGGAATAACAGTCATGCGACTATCGAAATTTGAGTTTGAAGAATAACAGTCATGCGACTATCGAAACTTGAGTTTGAGGAATAAAACTCATGCGACTATCGAAATTTGAGTTTGAAGAATAAAAATGATGCGACCATCGAAACTTAAGTTCAGGGAATAAAAGTCATTGCGATTATCGAAATTTGGATTCGTAAAATAAAAGTCATGTGACTATTTAAACTTGGATTCGTGAACTTTAAGTCATGCGACTATCAAAATTTGGGTTTGAGGAATAAAAGTCATGGGACTATCGAAACAAGTTTGAGGAATAAAAATCATGCGACTATCAAAATTTGGGTTTGAGTAATAAAAGTCATGCAACTATCGAAACTTGAGTTTGAGAAATAAATAAAAGTCATGCGACTATTGAAACTTGAATTCGTAAAATAAAAGTCATGTGACTATTTAAACTTGGATTCGTGAACTTTAAGTCACGCGACTATCAAAATTGGGTTTGAGAAATTAAAGTTATACGACTATCGAGACTTCGGTTTGAGAAATAAGTCATGCGACTATCGAAACTTGGATTCATTAAATAAAAGTCATGCAACTATCGAAACTTGAATTTGAGGAATAATTCATGCAACTATTGAAACTTGGATTGTTGAACTTTAAGTCATGCAACTATTGAAACTTGGATTGTTGAACTTTAAGTCATGCAACTATCGAAACTTGAATTTGAGGAATAATTCATGCGACTATCGAAACTTGGATTGTTGAACTTCAAGTCATGCAACTATCGAAACTTCGAAAAGCTAATTGCAGGTAATTTACATTAGTCTCCGTTACTTTCTTCTTTTTTTTTTTTTTTCATTTTCTTCCTCTTCTTATTCTTCCTCGATCATGTGAATGATTTACGTGAGTGTCTAAAGTTACGACGTGTACGTTGGGTGAGAAGAGTACGAGTATACGTTTGAGAATGAAAACTTAGGCCACATGTCTATGATGAAAAATTTTACCACTAGTACTTAACTAACTAAAAGTAAAAAAAAAAAAACTAGAAAAAATACTTGAAAAAAAAAAAAAAATACAGAAATATGAAAGGAAGAGTAAAAGAAAAGAAAAGAAAAGAAAAAAAAAGAAAATATGAAACATACCGTTAGAATGTAACAAACACAACGAAATATAATTCCTTTTTCTCACACAAATCTATACATATGTATTCGTATTATTTATATGTTAAGAAATATATACATACTTATGTGTATGTAGTAATGGTGGTACACATATGTATATAAATGTACATCATATTATATCGGAAACACAACTTCGACTTTAGCATTCGCACAAGCCTGTCATTAAAGATTTAATTTGATCGCGCGTACGTTTTAACGACGTTACTATATTTTACGAGCTATTTACAACCACACTCTGCATGGCGTTAAGACTTTTACCTTCCGCAATAGAGTACCTAAGACTATAATACTAAGAAAAGATTATAATAACATCGTACCTACGTATGTACATATTGTACATATGAATGTATGTAAATATACCTGCTGTATATTAGTGTATTTGCTATTAGTATTTTTCTTATTTCTTATTCATTTACCCGGAAGTTTAATACGACATATTTCATACTTTTACAAATATTTATTATTATTTTATTTTTTTATTACTATTATATTATATTTAAAATTATTCTATATATTGTTAATATAATGTATTTTAAATTAAACATATATTGTTATTTTTTTTTTTTTTAATATTATTTTATATTAATTAAAAATTATAGTATTTTATTTATAATTTAGTGTCGAAAATATATATATATGCTAATATAATTTAGGGTAGTTAAATATGACATATTTCAAACTTAACAAATATTATTATTATTTTTTTAAAATATTTTATATTAATTAACAATTATTTTATATTTTTTTAATATAATGCAGAATAGTATATATATGCTTATATAATTTTTTTTTTCATTAAAAATTTATTTTAATACTTCAAATTAAATTATTAAATAATTATTTGATATAATTCATACAGTTTAATTTCAATATACTTATTTTACAATACTTTATATATATATATATATGATCATTTCTGTGATAGAAATAATTTGTTAATTTATGAAATATATTTTTCCCCATTTATTAGACTGAGGATGTTGGGTAGGGGGGGGCGAGAGGGGGGAGTGATGTTGTAATAAATAACAAAATAATTTCAATACATTCACGAAAGGTAAAACCCTAAAAGCTATATATCGTATTGCTCTAATTTACATTCACGTGATGATGATGATGATTATTATTATTATTATTATTATTATTATTATTATTATTATTATTGTTACAAAGAAGAATAGAATAATAAGTAGACGAGATTAATTACGTTCTATTCCGTTTGATATCTCGCTTTTCGCGGATCAAATATGTGATTTTACATATAACTATTATATTCTATCTACGAATTTTGAAACGAGATTATTCTCTTTGCTAGATAGATTATATCGAAACTCGTGGTTCATTTTATCTCTATCTCTCACTCATAATCTACTAAATGTTCGTATTTCAAACGAAAAATTATATTCGATATCTCTTGAAATATTGTTTTAAGAATTAATACAAAGATTGAGTACTACCACCCCGTGCCCCCACTCCTCCAATTATTGTATAATAATTTATTGTATAAAAAAAGAAAAATAATAATAATAATGGATAATATACTGAATCTAATAATTTCAATAATTTAATAATATAATAAATTATTGTATTATATTATAGAACAGTTAATAATTATTTAAGAAAATAGTTGACATTTTTTAATGAATATTAATTCGTTTGTTTAATGTTTGTAAATATTATTTTATTTGTTTAGATATTATGACGAGATATATATTGAAGGTCTATGATGTAATAGAATTGATTTAAATTTATGAAATAGTAATAGTAATAATATTATTAGTGTAATAGTATTTTTGTGCAAGTAGTATATTGTATTTAAATAATATATCATATTTATTATATATAAGTATTTTATTTAATTTATTATATTAATTATATTATATTTAAGTAATATATATTATATAATATTTAGTACAATATTTAATTTATTATATTAGTATTTTATTTATTTTATTTAATTAATATATATTATATAATAAATATTTAGTATATATAATATATTAGTATTTATAATATTAGTAAATTAGTGTTACTATAATATTAGTAAAATATAGAGTATTATACAGAATATATAAATTATATTATAATTAGTAAATTATAAAATAATACTATTTATAAAATATTATAATAATATTATATATAATTATATTATTTTACAATATCATTTATAAAAAATATATTATAAATATAGTATTATATATTATAAAGTATAAAAAATACAATTTTATAAATTGATAAAATATATATTAGTATATATATTTTTACAAATTAGTATCACCATCAAACAAATCCATTAACCCCCTAACAAACTTAAAATTTCAAATGAATATTAATATTGTAACATATATTTGTTTTAACGTACGTTCTCACGATACTAACATTCTTCAAACATAATCTTCAAAATACCCCTATAACCACGATTGATACTTTTATTATTTGAATTTATACCTATAATAAGAATAGTACTTTACTATGAAATATAGTGTTCGGAATCTTTCAGAAGATTTTGATAGAGAATCACACGTTAAGAATATATATATATATATATATATATATATATATTGGATGAACAGATTATCATGGAATATAAGTGTTATAGAACGTGATGCAAGGAAAACCAATGGATGGTGACCGTCGACCGGTCACCCCCATGGAACCCTCCCTGTCTCATACGAGGACCCTGTCCTGTGGTCACGCAGCTGTCCCGTGTCCAGATGTCCGGTTTTCGTCTACGGGACGTATGCGGACCGAACTGTGAGAAAACCAATCCTGAACTAAGTAAGAAGAAGAAGAAGAAGAAGGAACTTCCCTTACCCTCCCTACTTCACCCTTACCCTCCCTCCTTCTCCCTTCCCCCACTCCTAATTCTATTTTTTTCAACATCTTTCTATCCTCATTATACATTTTTTCTATTTTTAATATATTATTTATTTAATATAATCGTAAAATCATATTATTTATTTTTATCTTGTATTGTATGATCATAAAAAAAATTTTTATTATTTTTAATTAATTTTATTATTAAAAAAAAAAATAATAAAATTAGGAGGGAGGGAGGGGGTTACGTTTAATTTAGAAGGAGGAATGAGATTAATAATAATTTTAAATTAATATACAAATTTAAATTAATAATAATATAATTACAATTGTGTAATGTAAATATAATATAAATATAAATTATATGTTAAATATAAAATATATTATTATTAGTATTATTATTATTATTAATTGGCATTTTTGCATTAGGAACTTAAAAATTCAAAATATAATGTAATAAAATATAAAAAAAATATAAAAAAAATTAAATAATACTATTAAAAATATAAGAACAAATTAATTATTAATTATATAGATATATAATAGATTAATTATTATTAACAGATAATAGATTAATTATTATCTATTATTATACGATTATTATAATTATAATCTTATACTATCATCGAAGAAAATTAATTTTCAAAACAAATGTCAATTTATATAACATAAAACAAAAATAATATTATAAAATAATAAACATTGTTAATGACAAAAATAATCAAAAATCATGTAATAATTAATAATCGAAAAGTATCGAAAAACAGGTAGCCTATAAAAATGCACCTTATGACTGTCATATGTGTCACGTGGGTGGGACGAACGACACAAGTGTCATCCCTGTGTCATAGTGGGAAATGAACAAACCTGGAAAAAAAAAAAAAGGAATAAAAGGAAAAGGTTGCTTGAAGAATTACGGATGGTCCATGTTCGTCTAGTTTTCGTCGATGGATAAATGGATCGGGGCAGGGGCAGGGGCAGGGGCAGGAGGGGGGAGGGTTACGTCAGAGTTGGTGGTTGGGGGTGGGTTGTTCTCTATGGAAAATGGCTTTCCTTAAAATTCTACCGGAACGATCTCACGCCAAGTGCCACTTTAACCAAGGACCACGTGTGTGTCTCATATTTCCAACTATCCCTTATACTCCTCTCCCTTTCCCTTTCCCTTTCTTTCTTCCTTTCGAATTTAGTGGAAGTATTCCCTTAGAAAAGTCCCTTGGAAATGTTTCATTTTTTCTTTTTTTTTTTTCTTCTTTTTTTCATCTTTGATATTAGATCTACCAAAGTTTTGATTTTAATGAAGTTTATGTGTTTTTATTTTAATAATATTTATATATAACTAATATATAATGTAATAAATATAAATAATTATATGTATGTGTATGTATATATGTATATAAGTATGTATTTATATACGAAAGAAAGAATTATTTATATATTAATTATAATATGTAAAGTTTCTAACTTTACAAGTAATAAATAAAAATTCGTTTTATTTTTATTAAAAAAAAAAAAAAATTATTAAATTTTTTAATATTTAATAATTTATATATATATTTAAAAATAATCTATTTATCATGTTAAAATATCGCCAATATTAAACTCTAATTAAAGCTATTTAAATAAATAATTAATAATAACATTATAATATTATATTAATTTATATTATTAATAAATTAAATAAATAATAATAACATTATAATATTATATTAATTTAATTATTATTAATTTAATAATTATTATTATAATATTAAATATATATTAAACTATAACTATATAACTATAATATTTAATATATATTAAATATTAAAAATAAATTTAAATAATAATAAATAAAATATATATATTTTTTCCCTTTTTTTAATTCGCCAATAATAAACTTGCATTATTTTTAAAAATAAACTTCACATATTATACATTTAAACTATATCCTTATTTTATTACATACAATAATTAATAAAAATTATGAAATACAATATATCTATATATATATATATATATACATGTACATAATTAAGATCATTTCTCAAATACTATTTTTAATAAATAATATTTTCATATTATATTATAAATCAAATTTATATATTATAAATTATTATTAAAAAAAACAAAACAAAATATAACTATAAACCTTCTTCAAATATAATTCAATGAAATTCAACTGTAAGCAACGTTTTATAATTCAAAGTTGTCTTCTATGAGAAAGATTGAACAAAATAAAAAATAATAATAATAACAAGAACAAGAAGAAGAAGGAAGTGAAAAATCAGTAGTTTGAGGGTTGGAGAGAAATTTTGTTCAAGTAGTCGGACCGGACTGGTCATCTTGTCCCGTAACGGTCTAGTACGATGGATATAAGGTCTAACAACCTTTTGATGATACCGGTCAGTGAGTCAAATAAATCAGTGTGCATGTGTATGTGTGTAAGTGTTGTCCAGTTTGCTAGGACGAGGGAAACTTCCAATATGTATATATATGTATATAAGTGTAATAAATAAAAGTAGTCCTTAATCTACGAGTTTTACAAAATGACCAGAACAAGTTCTCGTATGGGACAAACCCCCATGAACGGATACAACATGATCCGATCATACCACTACTCTTCTTATGGTTAGTGAGTGGCGCTAGGGATTAAAAAAAAAAAAAAAAAGAAAAGAAAAACTTGATTTCGTATTTCGGTCATTGGGACAAATAAAAACTTGTGTGGATACTGGTTTCGGTAGGTCCAGGTTTTCTATCTTACATTCGTTGGGACTCTTCATTGTTTCTTTTTTTTTGATAATAGTGGACGGGCGGATTCCCCATGGAGAGAAATAATGGAAGGTAGGAAGAGGAAGAAGAGAAGAAGAAGAAGAAGAAGAAGAAGAAGGTGCGTAACGTGTTTCGCGTTATGGGTCATTCGTGAAAACCCAGAAGCAAACCCTGAACCAACGGCCCGTTTAAAAGGCCAACCTTTGAGGTCACGAACGGTCCACCTTTTTTCTATTTCTATTTATTACCAATATTATTATTATTATTATTATTATTATTATTATTATTATTATTATTATTATTATTATTATTTTTTTTCATTTATTTTATGTATTTTTATCTTGGGCAATATAATTTTGCATTTAAAAATTTTATTTAATAAATAATAATATTTAAATGTAAATTATATTCTATTTTTGTTTATTAATATCTACAGAGAGTATTTTAATATATATATATTATTTATAATTAATATAAATTATAATATTTAATTAAATAATAATTTTATTTAAATATTAATGTATAGTATTAATACAATAATATATTAAATATAAATATTTTAATGTAAAATATTAAATATATATATATAAAAATATATTTAAAATATCTACATAAATGTGTAACAATAATTTTAAATAATATATAATTAATTTAATTATTATATAATATAATAATTATTTTAACTCGTATTGTATTACATAAAAAGATAATATCTTATACTTTTATCATCTACATTTTATTTAATAAAAAAAAAAAAAAACAAATTCCCCTATACCTCTTAATCCCTTTTCCATCACATATTTTGTATTACTATTAACAAATTAAATTATCCAACCATTCCAAAACGATTCCAAAGTTTTATTCCAATGAAATCATCGATCATAATTCTTCTCATCTAACCACACACACACACACAAAAAAGCAAAAATCAAATTTAAAAAAAAAACACACACACACACAAAAATATATTTCGATTACGAAAGTGTTCGTTTGATAGAATGACGTGTGATCGAAAAAAGAAATAAAAAAAGAAAAAGAAAAGAGACAACGTTTGAGAAAAAAAGAGAGTAAGAAAATGAGAAACACAGTGTGTTGTGTGTGTGTGTACTTTGTGTATGTGTTTGTTTCTGTATGTGTTTTTAAACGAATAAAAACAAGCAGTACGATGAGAATAATAATAAAAAAAAAAAAAAAATAAGACGAATGTATTCGTCAACATGAAGCAACGAGTAATGTCATATGACGATAGGCGTTATAATTAAAGCGATAAATTGTTCATACGAGCCGTTTCTTCTTCGCACTCACTTAACTCGATACAGAATTTATATACAAACACATACATACATACATACATACATACACAAAAAGACAGAAAAAAAAAAAAACCAAACAAACATACGTACTTGTCTTCTTATGCAATCGTTCGTTTCATTAAAATATTTCCATTCGATTATCAACATTTAAGAACATACAATATTGAATAATAAATATTTATACTATATTGAATAATAAATATTTATACAATATAGAAAATATAAATATTTATACAATATTCAAAAATAAATATTTATACAATATTAAAAGATTAATATTTATACAATATTGAAAGATTAATATTTATACAATATTTTAAAATAAATATTTATACAATATTAAATGATTAATATTTATACAATATTGAAAGATTAATATTTATACAATATTTTAAAATAAATATTTATACAATATTTAAAAATAAATATTTATACACAATACTATTTCACCCTACGAACTTTTCGGAAATACCCTAAGGAAATTTTCGGAAATAAAAATAATATTGTATGAATATTATTTCTAAATATTGTATAAATATTTATTTCTAAATATTATATACATATTATTTTTAAATACCGTATAAATATTTATTTCTAAATATTGTATAAATATTTATTTTATTATTTGTAATATATTGTATTATTGTATATTTTTATTATATATATATATATATATTTATTATCGTATAAATATTATTTTTGAATATTGTACGAATATTACTTTTAAATATTGTGTGAATATTATTTTTAAATATTATATAAATATTATTTTTAAATATTATAGAAATATTATTTTTGAATATTTGAATATTATTTTTATATTTTTCTTAATATTCTATTTATATTTTTTTTTTATATTTGTATTTTTTTCTAATATTAATAATTTATTACCATACTATGTATTTACCCATTTTAGTTTTTAATATTATTACATTTAATATTTTTTTTAAATTTACGTGATTAAATTGCAATTATTTATGTTAGAAAATAAATTTTCAAAAATTGTTCAATATAATAGAACAAAAAAAAGTACAATGTATAAACAATCTACAAATATTCTTAGTCATGTTCCTATAAACAATCATTCCCTATAATCATATTGAATTAAATTCAAAAATGATAGACACAACAAATTTGTTAACTTTTTATTGAAAAAAAAAAGTTGAATGATTTTTTTCCTTATGGTTTTTCTTCGTACTCTCTTTTGTCCAGTAAAAAGGAATCATCTGTTAAAATTAATGTCGTGGAAGGGAAGCTAAGGGAAACGTGGCAATGGTTATGGGGTGGTGATGTTGAAGAAACCAGAATAAAGAAAAAAAAAAGAAAAACACATATATATATCGAGAGTCCATCATGGGACCGTATAGTTTTCTATTTAATGTCGTCCTCGAATTTCACTTGAGGGTGGTGGTTACTACTACTACCCCCTACTCCCCTATCCCCCTTCTCCCCTTCCCCATTGTCGTACGAATCTATGTAAGGGAATGAAAGAAAGAAATAAAGAAAGAGTGTTTGTTAAAAGGGCATAGAATATCTCAGTCGTGGTCATAGTACCTTTATTGGTTGGTTCTTCATGGGTTCACGTAAAATGGACACGGTGTTTATTTGTTCCGGTTTCGATGTCACAACACACCCACTACAGACCACAGCAGGGTGCTAACTAGTATCCTATATAGTTATTTACCGACCCCTGACCGATATAACTAAGTGCCGATACTATTAGAACTTTCATACACTTGACACACAACCACATACACACACATATACACAATTTCACATACTTCAAATAAAATATAACAACTTGTGATATTTCATTTGTTAACTTTTGTCTCATTTTATTATTCATTATTTTAAGATTAATTATTTTTACTATTTTTTTTTTTTTTTTTTATATTAATATGATTAGACGATTATTTGTTTGATTTTATATTATTTTATTTTATTTTTTTTTTATATTTTGTAAATATGAACAATTAATGTTAATTAATTAAACACGTTGTAGAATTTTAGTATAATACTAAAGAATAATTTTATAATTATTGAAATAAATTGATTTCTTTTGATTTAATTTTTAATTATTATTATATTATACTATACAAGAACACTGGCCCAATTAATAATAATAATAATAATAATAATAATAATTAAAATAAAATAAATTATATTGAATATTAAATAATTTTTATATAATTTAATTTTAAATGCTAAATAATTAAAATAATAAAATAAATTACATTAAATAATTAAATAATTTTAATTTAATAAATATAAAATTTCATATTTAATAATATGAAAAATTATTATTAATATAAATTACCATATAAATATATAATTATTTTAATATTATTAAATTAATCTGTTCTATTATTAAAAAAAAAAAAATACTTAATTCCAAAAAAATGAACGATTAAACAAAGATAACATGGAAAAAAATCAAATATTCCTTTCTTTTTTGAAAAAAAAAAAAATTAAAAAAAAAAACCCTTACTAACCACAATTGGTAACATCTGTCAGACCCGAAAAATTCGTACAACAGTAAACGGATTTCTTCTTCTAACAGGAACGACAACTTTTCCCACATGTGCAAATGCAACCACCACCATCGTCACCATAATAATGCACAAACGAATGAATCCTATAAAGTAACTTGACCACATGTGGTGGGTAAGACGTTGACCAAAAGAAAATCAAAATCCTAATCCTTAAAAGAACAGACTCAAAGTATAAGAATGAAAAAGATATAATAAATAAAAATACACACAAACACACACACACACATAAACATACATACATACATACAGATACACATATACACTGACAAATATCCGATTCGTCGTTTATTATACGAAACCCCATATAATCCCCCCCACCCTTCCTTCCTTCCTTCCTTTCCTTTCCTTTTTTTCATTCCCTTCCTACTCCTTTCCAAGTATCCACCAACCACCAATCATCAACCACCGAACCCGATTGAACCTTTCTTCCTTCCTTCCCTCCTTCCTTCCTTCCGTCCTTCCGTTTTTCTCTCACGGCCCTTATGAAGAAAAATTCAGATTTTTCACGAAAAATTTTGTTTAAAACGTTTATGAACCGTATCCGAGGGTCCAAGAAGTTCTCCTGCTAGAATAAAACAGAAAGTGTAAGAGGGAGATAAAGGGGCCGGGGGAAGGGGAAGGGGGAAGGGCGAGGAGAGGAGGGGAGGGGGGAAGTCGATCATTTCGACCCTGACACAAGGTTTACGCAGCCGGACATTGAGATTCAAGATGAGGATGAAAGAAAATAAAATGAAAAAAAAAAAGAAAGAGAGAGGAAGAGAGAGTAAGAGAGAGAGAGAGAGAGAGTGAGATGTAGTATTATAAGTTTTCCCATATAACCATGGGATATAACGTAATAAATCTTATATATGATGTAACAATAAAATTCTTATGTTACTTTATAGATTGTTTATGTGAAATTATTGTACCTTGTTTTTATCGTACATTTATTCAATTATTTTTTTAATTATAATAAAATATATCTATATATATTATTATTATTATTATTATTATTATTATTATTATTATTATTATTATTATTAAATAAAAGAAAAATTAAACCTTGTTTTTATTGGACACTTATTGCATTTTTTTCTTTAATCAAAAGGGTCTATTATAATAAAATATATATTTTAATTAATAAAAAAAATTAAATCAAAATCAGATTTATGGTGAAATAAATAAAATTTTCCTTATTTTATTAATTATTATTATTATTATTATTATTATTATTATTATTATTATTGTTGTATAGTACGAAAGAAAAATTAAACCTTGTTTTAATCGTACACTTATTCTAATGTTTTCTCTTTTAATCGTAAAAATATATAATAAAACTTATACCGCCATTCTGTTAGAATTTTATCGAACTAACAACAGAGATAATCATGACTCTTTTTTAATAAACAAATAATTGGCAATAAAATAATATGGCGATTATAAATTGAGATTTAAACTATCCTATCTTTCAAGTTGGATGAAACTGCACACTGTGTGCAAAATTTGATTAAAATCCGTTCAGTAGTTTAGGAGTCCATTGCGAACAAACAAAGTGACAAAATTTGATTAAAATCGGTTCAGTAGTTTAGGAGTCCATTGCGGACAAATTTATATATAAAAATATTATATATTAATATTTTTTTTTGATTCATTCTCATAATCTCATCCACACTTGTCGTTTTTACTATCTGACGTTTATTTAGTTTTTGTTTTTGATTTTTTTGGGGGTTTTTTTTTTTTTTTTTGGTTGATTTACATAAAGAATAATTTGATGATAATAAAGTTTGACGATAGAATTCGTGATAACAAATGAACTTACTTGCTTTCTTTTTTATGGGATTATAACCGAAATGTGTATTGGTCGAACATTTGTTGTTTTTTTTTTCTATGGTTTTTTTTACCATTCCTCATTCTTTCTTTCTTCCTTTTTCTTTTTCTTTTTCTTTTTTTTTCACCCTAACTTTAAAGATAACATTAAATCATTCTAATCGAGCGGAAAAACTTTGAGTGTACGTTTTTCTTTTTTTTATAAACGTTACTCGAGTAACTCTAAATGATTATGTTTTCAACTCGAGATAATATAAAAATCGAAACATTTTAAAAGAGAAAGAGAGAGAGAGAGAGAGATAGAGAGAGAGAGAATTATGAGAGTAGATGAATTATAGTGATCTATGAAAGACAAAAAGATTACGACGAATGAAAGCAAACAAGTATCTCTCGAACTATAATAATTCTGTCGAGTTTATCTTTTTATCATTTTTCCTCTGTTTTTTTTTTATTTATTTTTTTTTTTTCTAATGTAAGTCATTTTTTTCTCCCCCAACGGCTAACATAATTTCTCTTACGTTGGTATTTCGTTATTTCGAAAATGTCGAGTTCCCCTAATCTTCTAATATTTTTCTTCTTTTTCTTTTTTCTTTTTTCTTTTATCTTATTCTTTTCTTTAAATATTTTCAAAATTATTTTGTATAATTCAATTCCAAATATTCAATGACGAATAACAAAAATCATATACACGAGTTTTACATCATGTTTTAAATTATTATTTAATAAAAATAACAACAACAACAAAATAAAATAAAATAAAAACATTTCTAATACGATCAAAAATTTCTACTAATTATTATGTTAAAATAAAAAAAAAATAAAAAAAAAAAAACAAGAGTTTGAAGAAAATACAAAATTAAAGAAGAACATTTATTTGATTATTATTTTACAAAATAATTTTTCTACCAAGTTTTATTTTTCAATGTATTAAAATATCATTTAATTAGAACATTCAAATTACGATAGCATTTTTGATCATGCATGTTTGACATAATTGTTTAAAAAAAAAAAAAAAAAGAAAAAAGAAAAAAATGTTTAAAATATAATCAAAAATTTAAGGTTAATTAATTTGTTTTTTCTTCTTGATACACAAATAATCAAAAATCGTTTTTCGTCTTTATTTCCAAGTAAAGAATTTTTTGTATCGTGAGATCAATGAAATAAAATTTCATCTTATGGGGGAAATCAAATTACACCGATTTTTCGATCATATTCGAGACATTAGACGAGTTAGCGTAAAAGAGAGAGGAAACAAAAATTCACTTCTGTTTCTCACTCAAATATATATATATATATATATATTTTTCTTGTTCTATTTCTTTTTCTACTTTCCATGGTTTCTCCCTCAGAAAACACATTAAACCGAGTCACGGTTCGTGAGTTTTTAAGGGCATTTATGGGCATTCGCCTGTTATTTATGTGTCCGCGCGACAAGTGTCTCAGAGTCGATCTATCGAGAAGGGTCTCTTTCGAGTTTTAACTTCGAATTTAGGATCGATAATGGCCAAAGGTCTTAGAAACGTGTTCCCTTATTTTTTTTCTTTCTCCTCCTCTTTTCTTTTTTTTTTTTTTACTTACAACTCACATATCAAATCTTTCTTACAAACATGATACACCACGTCTTTAAGTCAACGAATTACCTTATACCGCCATCTGTTATAATCTTATCGAATTAACAACAGAGATAATCATGATTCTTTGTTAATAAACAAATAATTAGCAATAAAATATTATTGCTATTATAAATTGAGATATAAAGTATTCTATCTTTCAAGTTGGATGAAACTGCACACTGTGTGTAAAATTTTATTAAAATTGGTTTAGTAGATTAGGAGTCCATTGCAGACAAACAACGTGACACCTAATTTATATATATATATATATAAAATAAAATATACAATTTTCAAAAAAAAAAAAATAATTAAATTTCTAAAAACAACAATAATATCGACACACAATTCTAATGAACGTAATTAAATGTCATCAATGTTTTCAATATAAAAAAAATGAAATAAAACAAAAACCATATTAACAATAATTTAAATGAAAAAAAAAAAACAAAAATACAAAAATAATCTATGATTAACAATTTTTAAATTAAAAACAATTAGAAAATGATCAATTGAATTAATTATAAAATATGTAAGAGAAGAAAACAATGATATTAGTTGATAGTTGGTAAATGAAACGAAACGAAACGAAACGAAACGAAACGAAACGAGATGAAACGAAATGAAACGAAAGGAGAAAGAAAGAAAAAGAAATGGAAAGAAATAGAAAGGAAGGGAAAGGAAGGGAATGAAAAGGAAAGGAAGAAAACAAGATCCTTCGAAGGATAAGGCAAAACCCGGAAAGTAATAATAATTTCGTTGTACGTCTAGCGTTCTCGATGAATACTACAGTGATTGCAATTCGTGCAGAAAAGTATAATTTATTCTCATCGTGAAACATTTCGTCGTGCTTGTCCTAAAGATTTTACTTCAAGCGATTTTATACAAATTGATATTCAACCATCGCTCATCCAGAAAAGTCCCGAAATACATCCAGGATAATAGGGACGAATTGTTTCTTCAATTTCATAACTCCAGCCAACCCCAACCCCAATCCAACCAATTCCTAAGTTACATTTTCCTACAAGCGTTCATTTTTATTACTTTTTGTTTAAATACATTATTTTTAAATATTATATTGAAATAAATATTAGAAAGTTTGTTATAATTATTGAGAATATGTAACGATACTTAAATAATATTTCAATTATATTTAAGAATTTTGTTTTATTGTTTTCTTCCTTATTCGTTTGAATTTCATTTTTGTTATAATTTAAAATTAGTCGTTGGTATTATTTTTTTTGTTTTAAATAAATTATTAAATATGTAATTATTAAAATATAATTGTTACTATAAAAATAGAATAATAAAGAAAAATAAGTAAAAAACTATGATGATTATAGTGGTGGTGGTGGTGGTGGTGGGTCGTTTGCTCATCGACACACTTTGTAACGAGAAAATCTGTTTCACCGAATACACGAACGTCTTTCTCTTTCTCTCTCACTCACTCTGTCAAACAAATATAAATACACACACACACACATACACATACTCTCACTATCTCTCTCTTACATACGAACACACACAAAATACTGGTACACTTTATTCACGAAGTATATTCCCGTGCTTGCGTAGAACGAGCCTTAATGCGGATTTCAAATGGGGAGATGAGGAGATGGGGTGAATCGCGAATGTTACGTAGGTAGATAGGTAGATAGGTAGATAGGTAGATAGGTAGTAATGCAGGTGCAGTGTGAGTTCGCGTTTTCCACGTTAGGAAGACGCAAAAGAGCCGAACGCTGTCGAGCGTCATGCCCGGCTTTCGCGAATCCACATTTTCGCGAAAGAGCCGAGAGAAAACGCGATTTTACGTGTCTCCTCCTCCTCCTCCTCCTCCTCCTCCTCTTCCTCCTCTCTTTTCCCCCTTTATCCCTCCATCATTCTCTTCTCTTTCCTTCTTTATCTCTCACTGAATACTCTTTTCTATCCTTTTTCCACATTTTCAACATTTCACGTTTGTCCCTCCATCCCCCCTTTTCCAACACTACCTATGATTGTTGTGTGCATCTATGCATCTATGCATTTATGAATGTAATTGTAGTTTGTAGGATTGTATGGATGTGTGGGTAAGTTGGATAGGTTGATAAGTGTGCGTATGTCGTCTCCTATTTGTTGTCATCTAACGAAACTCACTAGGAAACACTAAACTTCTCTCTAGCTTTGTATTTTTCTCTTTTTTTTTTTTTTTTTTTTAATTATTATTATCTTTCTTTCTTTCTTTATCTTTACTCTATCTCTCTCTTTCTATTTCTCTATTTTCTTCTTTTTTTTTTGAATCATACCTTTAACATTTGCTTTTATTAAATCATCATTTGTGTGCACTCATTCAAGCATCCTTCTCTTTTTTTTTTGTATTATTAACTTTACAATTACACTCTACTTTTCTTTTTAATTTTCTATTTTTTTTTGTTTTTTTTTTTTGTTTAATAATCTCACGCACCTTTTCACATTTATTTTCAATATTGTTCCATAATTTTCTATATTTGTTTAATTATTATAATTTATTTTCTAACCCAAAGTTTGAAGTATCAGTTTATACATATTACGTATTTATTTAATATAATATTATTTATTTATTATATACATAAATTTATTTATAAAATATAAATATTATATATATATATATATATATATATATATATATTTTTTCTATCTAAAGGATTGCTATAAAAAAAATTGTAAACCCCCATATACCTTGTTTCCTAAATAAAAAAAATTCCTTATTTATTAAACGTAATTATTTTATTAAATTAATTTCAATATTATTTATATAATATTTATTTGATTATATCATATATTACTATCTTTCTCAAACGATAATAATAAATCAAAATAAAAAAATAAAACATACACCCATACACAGAGATATACGTACATACATACACACACACACACACACACACACACACACACACACACACACACACACACATATATATATATATATATATATACATTCTCTCAATCTTTCAGTCTCTCTCTTTTCCTTTTAAAAATCACATTCGCACGTAACATCCATTTCGGCGAATTCAAAGACTGGTTAGATAAAAAGAGTAAGAAGAGAGTGAGTGAGTGAGTGAGTGAGTGAGTGTGTATCAAGGACGTTCGAGACCGAGGTAATCCTTTACAAAGTACTCGTTCGGCTTTTAATAATGCACTTGCACGCACGAGAGGAAACCTCGAACACGAGTTCGATCGTTCGGGAATGGCTTCGAATGGTTTTCGGTACTTCTATACCCTTATTCTCTCTCTCTCTCTCTCTCTCTCTCTCTCTCCACACACACACATACACATACACAATTACTGCACATACTACAAATCTACACATATACACACATATGTATGTATAGATAGATACATTTACTATTACAGTATCATGCATACGTTCATCACCGTAGCAACGAGGAGAACGTTGAAACGTTTGTAAAGGAAGGGTGTATGGGGGTAGAAGAGATCGGTCGAGTATTATGGGATGATATCGCTATGGTATCGTACAGTATATAGTCTAGTAGGTTGTAGTAGGATGATACTCTCCCTCTCTCTCTCTCTCCTTCTCTTTCGGTGTACCTCTGAAGTGGCTTGGCAAAGTCTTGTTGTTGTGAGGCGACCAACCGAGTTCCAACAAACTCACTTGGAACTTAACACCCCGCACACTAAACGACCGAGGAAAGCAAAAGCCGTGCCCGAACCGAAGCTGAACGAGTATCTTCCTATGGGGAGATGAGGTTCATGGGGTGTTGTATTCAGAAGGGTGCCTCTTTTCCTAACAGACTCTCTATCTCTCTCTCTCTCTCTCTCATACACACGTTCAAACTCTAACTCATGTATATAATGTGGACGTACGTTGCTGTGGTTTTGTTATAAAATGTTAATCTTAATAATTAATTAATTTAGTAAATTATAACAATAAAATAATATCCAAAATTAGTAATGGAATACATAAAATAATATTACGTGAAAAAAAAAATAAAGTAAGTATGTAAATTGAAATAATTAAATTGTAGTGCAACACCATCTATCAAACATTTACAGTACTAAGAGACTAAGATAAACTTTAAATAATAAATCTCTAAATTTGCGATAAAAAATAAAAAATAAACGCGATGAAAAATAGAAAAAGTAAGATTTTGTTTTATATAAATTAAAATAATTGAATTGTAGTACAACACCATCTATCAAACATTTACAGTACTAAGAGACTAAGATAATCTTTAAATAATAAATCTCTAAATTTGCGATAAAAAATAAAAAATAAACGCGATAAAAATTATTCTGTATTTTAGGTTGAAAAAAATCACACAAAATAAAAATAATTTGTATATACATGGTAATCTGTAACTGGTGGTACAGTACAAAAAAAAAGTAAGGTTATGTCGTATATAAATTGAAACAATTGAACTGTAATACAACGCCATCTATCGAAAACTTTTAGTAACCTCTAAAAATCCTTTAATTAGCTATAAAAAATAGAAATAATCACCCCAAAAATAAAAAAGATGTCATTAAGATGGGTTCAGTAAGTTTTCGAACTTCATTAGAAACCAATAATGTGGCACTAAATTTTAATATAACACAATAAATGTGAAATAAAAAGTAATAGTATTGAAAATAAAGAATTATTTAACATAAAAAAAAAATACTAAAAGAAAGAGAGAGAGAGAGAGAAGTAATTATTTAAAAAAGATAGAACTGCGTGTATGGCAGTATGTGTGAGTTAAAAATAAAAAATGAAAGTGAGTGGGGGTTTTTTTTAGTAAAAAGAAATGGAAGAAAGTGTGTGAGATGTTAAGAAAGAATGAGATAAGATAAGAGTACAAGAATAAAACTGTATTGTGTGTGTGTATGTGTGAGAAAGAGAGAAAGAGAAAAAGGGATGAGAAAAGAAAGTGGTGAGAAAGAGAATTAGAATGGGAAAGATGAGGGTGAATGAGATGGTGTAAGAGGGATGGTGAATTAGGGGCTGAGTAGGAGGATAAAAGGGCAGAATTTGTGGAGAAAACGATGAAGGATTCTCCTACCTGTTTCTATCTTTCTTCTTTTGTGTATATATATGTGTATGTTTGTCTGTGTGTTGTCTCCTCTTTCCAACGCGTACACATTGATGAAAAGCAACCGACCGAGGCGGATTAATTCTGCCGGATTAGCGGCTTTAGCACGAATTAGGCGTCGGTTACCGGCCTAATAAAATCGTCGAGGTATGAACCACCACCACCACCACCAACACTATCACAATCACCACCATCACTTACACCATCATCAACATCAGCACATAAACTTGGTAGTCTAACGAAATTTGTGTATGAATCTTTTAGCAACATAAATTCTTATATTAGAATTTATTTATTATTAATTATAATTGGTATTTGTATTGGTGTAAAGTTCATTTGGTTAATTAAAAATAAAACAATTTTACAATTAGTATAATTAAATCGTGAAGATATGAAACACAATTATGTTAACCTAAGGTGAGTGGTTTAATGAAATTTTTATTAATTCTTTTTGAAATATTTCTTATTACAATTTATTTATTATAATTATAATTGATAATTATTAATTACCAATTTCAATTTGACTAATTTAAAATAATTTAAACCACCATAATATTATTTGACCTTATAAAATAATAAAATAAAAATAATAAACGTGATAAGAGAGAAATACATACAAATACGAATGTTATTTGTTTAACAATAACTGCATATATAATAAATGCATGTAAATAAAAAAAAAAAATAAAATAGAAAAATATAGAAAAGGTGTAGGGGAAAAAAATTTGACTACACGCACGAGTTAGGAGGGGGGTGGGGGTTTCGAAACGGGGGAGGTAAAACGTTGAAGAAAGAAGAAAACGTATTGGATGGATGATAAAAGGGAATGAAGTGCGGGGGAAAAAAATGACAGAGGGGTGAGATATAAGGGGGTAGAAGAGTAAGAGGAATATCGAGGGAAGAAGCAAGCAAGCAAGCAAGCAACCAACCAACCGAAGTCAGATTAATTCTGCCAGATTAACGCCTTTGCCGTGGAACTACCACCATAGACATCGAAATCGCATAACTTTAGGCTAATGAAAGAAAGTCGATAACTATACTCGTATATCCCCTAAAAATCTGCTTCGGATCGTTGCCTTTTAGATCGCATTATAACCGATCAAATTCAACTAATCTCTTTCTCTTTCTCTCTCTCTCTCTCTCTCTCTTAGCTGTTTTTTTTTTTAAATCGATCGACATATTAAGTGGACCAAAAAGTTTTTTTTCCGCCATAAAAAAATCGTTCCTAAAAAGGTTAAGTTAATTATATTATTAATAATATGGTAAGTTATATTATTAATATATTATTAATAATATATAATAAGTTATATTACTAATATATTATTAGAAAATAAAGTAAGTGTGAAATTATTTTTTTTCCAGCCATAAAAAAATCCCACCCAAAAAAGGTTAAGTTAATTATATTATTAATAATATAGTAAGTTTGTTGATACAAAAAAGAATTTATATTATATTTATATTTATTTTAATCTAACCTATTAATAGAATAGAACCTTCTTCCTAACTCTCTCTCTCTCTCTGTCTCTCTCTCTTATTATCCCAAATTTGCTTGGATTTGAACAAGTAAAAAAAAAAAAAAAAACCTCAAAAACCTCCAAAAAATATAATAATAAAATAAAAACTAGACGATTTCTTTTACGTATCATCCCCCTTCTCACTCACACTCGTCGAGATGTTACGCGTTTTTGCAACGGTGGTGTAACACGTCCGAGGGTGAACCGAGAGGACGACCACAAGGCAGGGAGGAGGAAAAGGGGGTTGAACGTAGACTAAAGAGAAAGAGAAAGAGAAAGAAATATAAAGATAGAATGAGATAGATAAAGAGAGATAGAGATAGAGATAGAGATAGAACTACGCCTCGTTTTTCATTTCTTTCCGCGAGCACACAACGGACAAAGGCCATTGTGGAGTATCCCATTGTGGAGGATTAACGTATGCACACCCATACATATATACATAGATACAGTGAGAGTGAGAGTGAGAGAGAGAGAGAGAGAGAGAGAGAGAAAGATAGAAACAACAGTCCAGGGCTTTGCACGGTTCCTCATCGTTTTTCGTTTTGGCTTTGGTTTATTCGTCGTATGATGTTCGTAGTTTCGTTTAGTTTCGTTTAGTTCGAAGCTCACACTTACGCACGCATGTATGCCATGCATGCATCCCGACGACGACCGTCGAGGAATCCGAGCTGACCCCTCCGGGTGACACGTTGCATATTTATACCAGGAAACGATCGGTCGTCACTCTAACTACACAACGGACGAGAACTATAGTCGAACGAATGACGATGAACGACACAACGGGTTACTATTACCTGTGACGATATATCTGTTGCTTCACTGGAAATGAAGATGATCAAACTTCATATACTACTACACTCTTATATATGATCTTTTCAATATATTTTATTATATAGTATATTGTGTATTTGTGTATATGAATATGGATGATGGTTTCATGTATATTTGAGCTGTTTATTTTAAAAGTGGCCTAACTCCATTTAGGTTCGAATGAAGATATATTGAAGGGGTTTTGCGTTTAAATGCAATTAAAAATATTTTTACAAGATACGAACGAGTTATATTGCTTAACCACTTGCCCTATAAAGACGTGTCAAGCACGTCGAGATGATTATATTTCAAAATTGCGAGCGACGTGTACACCACGTCGATAGGCGTGGTGAACACGTTGTTAATAGATTTATATTATTATTATCATATCAACCAATATTGTAAAATGGAAAATAATAGTAAACTCAGTGATATTGTTTGGACAAGTGCAATATTGTAGGGCACGGCACAGCAACCGTGAAGTTAAATCGTAGGGCAAGTGGTTAAGTGTATCTAAGGGTGAAAAAGTTATAGTTCTTATTAAAATAGTAGAAATTATTAAGTAAATAATATGCGTTTTTTTAGTACGAATAGAGTTAAGTCGTTTTCAAAATAAATGACTCATTTATAGAAACTCATGGGTTCTTATATTTTTCTTACATTTTTTAGTTCAGTGTCTATGTGTGCTTTATGTTTGTATAGATGTGATTTAATATATATATGAGAGAATCATGTGTGTGTATTGATGATTTTATTTATAGACGGTTTAATGTATGTATGAACGAATCGTGTGTTTGATGTGTGTGTATGAATAGTTTATTGTATGTATAATAGAATCATGTGTGTGATGTATGTGTGTATGGATGGTTTGATGTATGTATGAAAGAAACTCTTATGGTTTATCTAACATTAAAGTTAACATTTTTCAGAATATATATATGTATGTGTGTGAATGTGTATGTTTGAAGGTATTCATAGTTAAATCATTTACTTAGATTTAAGTTTATCAAGTTTATTAGTATGAGTTGTGAAACTCATGATTTCATGCTCTCATCTTTTACTTATATTTAAATAACTGTCCTTTAGTGATATTATGTGTGTGTGTGTGTATGTTGAGAAGACTCGTATAGTCTCATATTTTTTCCTAAACACATTACACGTATCTCATATATATATATATATATACATCAAACCGATGTTAAGTTCATAGGATATGATAGTTATAGACGAACTATGACTATGACGATGACTATGTCGTTTCGTTTGGGAAAACTCGATGACCAGCTGTGTCTGTATCTCATCGTGTTTCTTAACGGTCCCTTACCATAATCCCATGTCTATTATAATATAAAATACACTATAAACTAAAAGTTTCAAATTTATTCTATAAAAAAAATGATTAAAATGATTATAAATCAAACTTATCAAATGATCTATCGTTGTACGCATTATTAAGAAAAAAAACAATAATTTATAAAGATATATAACAAAATATATTATTTTTAAAATATAATTAATTTTCAAAAGAACAAAACAAATATTAAATAAATAAAAATTAAATATCAAAAACAGAAGATGAAGAAGATGAGTAATAATAAAAAGAATAATAATAGTCATAATCATAATAATAATAATAATAATAATAATAATAATAAAAATAATAAAGCCGTGTTGAAGTCGGGATTATCTTTGGAAAATGGCATGAAAGGTGGTAGGATAGTAAGATATTCCTTTCCCCCCCACCCTTTCCCTCTCCCTCACAGACAAACAAACTGACACACACACACACACATTCACCTATCCCCCCACATACACACATATATATTAAGACTTGTTTCTTCTTTCTCACCTGGGTTCGTTAAAAGATTCTTGAGTAAGTAAGAAACGAACCTCGATCATCACGAAGAATAAAAAAAAATAAAAATAAAAAGTAAAAATAAAAATAATAAAAGGAAAAGGAGAGTCTGTAGTAAAGGAAGGAAGGAACGAACGATTGAACGAAGGAACACGATAGAACGAAGGAACTGGATAGACGGATAGGACTTGCTAGAACTCGGCATATGCCATATGGCTAATGGCTTCCGCGTTGCTGAACGTCATTGATAGCGCGAGACAAGCCGCAAGCATGGTGTCAAGGATCGCATTCGTGGCTCTTGTTACCTGTGTACTCCGTTAAGCGAACATATTCTTCCAGGTTCAACATTCCCAATTCTTTTTCTGATTATTCCATTCCCTTCTCTTTCTATCTATCACTTTATTTATTTCTTTCTTTATCTTTCAAGTGAAAACCTCTTTAGAATCGGGGTGATTTGAACAAAAAAAAAATCATAAAATCAATAATATAATCATAGTACTAAAAAAAAAAAAAATATAATAAAAATCCTAGATACTATACAAATATAAAAAATAAAAATAAAATAAAAACAATTATTTATACTAAATATTATTATATATTACAATATTTAATTATATTACTAGAGAATTAATTTCAATAATGAACCTAACAAACAAATGTATTTATAAGATTAATAAAATAATAAAATACAATTGATTTAATTCAAATTAAATTAATTAACATAAAATTAAATAATAATAATAATAATAATAATTAATATAGTATAAATAATAATATATTAATAAATTGATTTTCTACATAAATATTGTATTATAAAAATTGATTTAAAAATATACACATAAATTTGTAAGTGATCTAATTTAAATTCACCATTAATAAACCTGTTAAGTATTTGATTATTTACTTAAGTATTAGAAAAATTGATTAGAAAAATTGATTACATGAAAACTTATAGTATTCTAATTTGAACTCACCATTAAATGTGTTAAATACACATTCATAGTTTTTCTTAATTAAATGTCAACATAAGTATTATAAAAAATTGATTAGAAAATGTACGCTACAACTTGTAATAATCTAATTCAAATTCACCATTAATAAACATGTTAAAGTATTTCATAGTTTTCGATGAAACTGTACTATTATAAATGTATCTTCCTTGTTTTCGAGTTTACAAATTGGCAAACTGTCGACAAGTATGACGACGAACAACGAACGATGACGACTACTACGAGCTAAAGTTGAAGGAGGAGTAAAAGGGTGGTAAAGGTAGAAGAGGTAAAAGTGATGTGATGGGGGTGGTAGTGAAAGGGGAGGATGAGAAAAGGAGAACTAGTAGGAGTTTGACGACGAACGACGACGACGAACGACGACGACGACGACGACGACGATGGTGGTGCAAGATTTCGACACCGTAGTGCGAGAGAAACGGACACACCTAATTAGGGGAGGCCTTGGGTGTCGTGGGGAGATAATTAATTGGGACGCGGATTAATGCCAGAGGATTAATCCATCCGTGCTACGTTGACGTTGGGTTTTCCTCTCGCGTATTCTCTTCCCTTATTCTCATCCCTTCTTCCCTTATTCACTCTTTCTCTTTTTATCATTTTACATTTCATTCTCTCTCTAAGGATCGGAAATAACCACCCCCCCCCCACTCTCCCCGATTGGTGTTTTCATTTTGTAACACGTAATTTGACTTTCTTTATAAATTATTGCCAATACGTATGGTTAATAAACTATTACAAATTGTTGTAAAATTGTTAAAGTATTTGAATAACATTAGTATGATTTGTTTCGATAAATTAATGTTTGTTAGGTTTATTATTAAAATTTTATTGGTCGGAAATATGATTAAATATTTTAATTATAATATTTTGTATAAGTTACTGTCTTTTTTTTTATTGTTGTTGTTGTTTTGTTTTTGTAATTACGATTATATTATTTGATTTAATAGATAATAATAATTATTATTTTGTTGGATGTTAGTTCATTTAATTTGAATTAAGTCAATGAGTTTATCAATATTAATAAAAAAAAATTATAATTAATAATAATATTAAATAATAAAATTTATTTGAAATTAATTCAAATTGATTTAATTCATTAAAAAATAATTTAGATTAGATTTTTAACTTTTGATCATACTTTAGGCGAATTATTTATTAATATTAGATTAGAATTAAATTTAATTGAATTTGTTTCACGACGATATTTATCCTAAGTAGGTTATAACATATTTTTTTATTATTATTTATTATTATTATTATTATTATTATTATTATTATTATTATTATTTTGATTTATCTTTAACATTGGATTTATCGATGATGGAATATTATAACGTGACGAGATTAAATTAGTTATTTGATCGTTTATCGAATTTATTTCTTCATTATGACATACATATTTGACTTATTTACATTTGCATTATGCCAATCTTCCGAGATATTCGTAATGACAGGATAGTTAATTAATTTATTTCATAATGTAACAAGATAATTAAAAAAAAAAATAAAAAAATAAATAAATAAAATAAAGTAAATTCAATCAATTGTGGTGAATATAATGGGTTAAAAATAAACAAATAGAATTTCCCATAAAGTTGGTTGAGAGTCAAGTTTAGATGATTCTGTTATACAATCGATAATACAATAGTACAAAATAGCCCTTCTGGTACGTTAAACCGTTCCTAAGACAAAGTATCAAGATAGAACAGGGTTGTAGTTGTTATGGTAAAGATGATTGTGATAGTATTAGTATTAGTAGTAGTAGTAGTAGTAGTCAGGGAACAAAAACGCACTATTAATTATGACAGGTTGATGTACGAGCCTTGCACACGGAGCCAAGCGAATGAATTCGATCCTGTTCAAAGAGAATACGAAAGAGAGAAAGAGATAGAAGAAGAGAAAAGGGTTCTCTCGTCCTATCAACTCAAAAGGGCGTTCTCAAGAAAGCGTATATGTTAAGAAATAAAAAAAAAGAAACAAAAATCTTTTGAAACTCGTTTCTTTTTTTTAGACAATGCGAACACTTACGTGATCATTAACGTCATTTTCGTATCAAATACATGTGAAATATTAAAAAAAAAATATATATTACAATAAAATAATAATATTCATATTATTATATTATATTTAAATTAATAATATTAATAACCAAAAAAAAATATTATAATAAAAAATTACGAGTAATTCTAATCGCAAGTAACAATGAAATATTTGTGAAATAAATACACGTTGTTATTAAAAAAAAAAAAAAAAAAAAAATATTAATAATAATATTATAGTACAAAATTAAAATTCATTCTAATCTCAATTATTATTCCTATTCATATTCATTTTATTATTATTATTATTGGTACAAGGTTAGATAAAAATGTTAGAATAAGAATATCAAAAGTAACTTCATCCTTTATTACCATTGCAACCTTTTTGTTCTTTTATTCGACCTTCCCCCTCCCCACCCTCTCACACTCTGACAATCATTCTGCACAACCTTCAATGAGGGATAGAGTATTAAAATAAGAGTGACCTATGATAAAAAAAAATCAACGATCATTCTCGAACAGGCAGTAATCTTCTACACGGTGAATACAAAGTGAGAGGCGTGTTACGATGCGTGTAATAAGATCGTAATCTCGTACCGGTAGAATAATAATTGGTGTTACACTTTGAAGAAGACTAAAAGAATACGAGAAAGATGAAAACGTGAAGGGTTGGATTGGGGGGAAGAAGGTGGCAGGGTGAAGTATTAAATTAAGGTAGAATTGGAGTACTATTAAAAACAATGTAATACAATCAAGTGTATTTCGTGATGTTTAAAAACAAGTTTAAAATTTGGATATGATAAAATTTCAAGGGTTGAAAGGGGGTATCTTAGAGGGTGGAATTTCCTATTTTAAGGGTAGAAGAAAGAGAAGGAATACTATTATAATATATTAGTATTAAGGGGACCTTCTACTCTGAGCACCTAAAAAAAAGGCTATTTTCGCGAATTTTTTCCAAGAAAACTATAAAAGATATCGATCTAAGAGTTGTTGGGTTTGTTAAATTGAGTCTTAAACTATATAAATGAATTTTTATTTTTTCATTTTAATTAATTTTTTATTGCAAAAACAGTAGTATAAAAAAACACCTTAAAACTTTAGTGCTTTGGTAGCTCCATCAGAACTTGAGAATGGCTTACCTGAAACATAAAAGTAAAATGGTTTTATATTCTGTATGACTTCAGCTACAAAGTGACAGTTTTATATAAAAATTTTATCAATAAATAAAAAAATGGTGGACAAATTACAAAAAAAACGTAAATTTGACCTTTTTTTTATTGTTTTTGACTAAAAATAAATAGTAAAAATTAAAATATAAGAAAAAACTCTCCGTCACTTTGTTACAGCTCATGTGTAGAATATGTGGATTAAATTTTATAAGAATCGGTTTACTGGTTCGTGAGATACGATGGAGCTAGTATTTTAAAACATAGTTTCGAGATAAACGCGTTTAAAGTTTTTTTTTCTACTCAAAATCGTTAAAAATTCTTACCTAAACTTAATCTGCGATGCCTGGACCGTACAATAGACCTTCTTCTTGTTCATATTCTTCAATTTCTTCCAGTCTTGCCTTCTTCCACTTTGATCTGGTATCTTTTGAGCACTCAGAGCTTCGACGGTTCGCAGATTCGATACGTCGGTCGTCGCGTCTTTTAGCAAAGTCGATCGCTCCTGGCCCAAGTTTCATGCCCATCGTTTCCATTATCTTCATCACTGTTTGAAATCCTTCGTTAAAGATACATGCTGAAACTTTGCACGCAATTTCAACAACTTTTTTGCCGTTAAACAGGTGTTTAGGTGCCATGTTCCATACGCAGTTATTAAAGCTTTCATTATTATTCTGCGTATGTCTACCTAAACATCTTTCCAGCAGTTCTGTCTTAGTCAGATCCTCATAAATAGGCTTTAGCACTTTCTGTACATCTTTAGAAAGTGCCGGAGGATGCTTGTATTTTTGCTTCAGTGCCTTAGTTTTGAGGTACTTACACCAGTCGATGGAACACGTATGGTAATTATTATTATCTTTTTTTTTTTTTTTATGAATCTTGAGATATTATGATCCCTTTCTATTTGTAAGGAAAGATATAGTCTCCGTCGAAAGTGTACGAACAAGTTGAAATGAAAATAAATTAAAATGCAAACAAACTTTGAAAAGGGTTGAGAACATGGGAATCTGTTATTTTATAAAATTCAACTTCAACGATCAATTAAACATTTCTCATTTCTTTTTCTTTTTATGAAATAAAAATGTTTCCTTGTCGAAGATATTAGAATGAGAATTGAAATGAAAATAATAAGGGAAGTGTAAACACAACGCGGAAAAGAAAGAGGAAGAAGAAGAATATGAAGAAGAAGTTGGGGTAGGGGTTGGTAAAGGTGAAAAGTTGGGGTGGAGTTATTCTTTTATTTATTTATTTTTTTTTTTTTCAAGTCGAGTGATATTAATAATTCCCCATACAAAGTTTGAAAACAGGCCCTTGGATAGCCAATCGCCGGGCAAAGGATGACAACTAACGGCCGATCATTGACGTTTTCTAATAGCCCATAGAGGGCTCAATATCCAAATGATAACCCCGGCCCATTAATGGTAATTGATCATTGGCCGATTAATAATAGTTGATCATCGGCCCATTACCGGCAGTTATTATCGGCCCATTAATGGCAGTTATTATCGGCCCATTACCGGCAGTTATTATCGGCCCATTACCGGCATTTAGTATCGGCCCATTACCGGCATTTAGTATCGGCCCATTACCGGCATTTAGTATCGGCCCATTACCGGCATTTAGTATCGGCCCATTACCGGCTTTTAGTATCGGCCCATTACCGGCATTTAGTATCGGCCCATTACCGGCATTTAGTATCGGCCCATTACCGGCATTTAGTATCGGCCCATTACCGGCATTTAGTATCGGCCCATTACCGGCATTTAGTATCGGCCCATTACCGGCTTTTAGTATCGGCCCATTACCGGCATTTAGTATCGGCCCATTACCGGCATTTAGTATCGGCCCATTACCGGCATTTAGTATCGGCCCATTACCGGCATTTAGTATCGGCCCATTACCGGCATTTAGTATCGGCCCATTACCGGCATTTAGTATCGGCCCATTACCGGCATTTAGTATCGGCCCATTACCGGCATTTAGTATCGGCCCATTACCGGCATTTAGTATCGGCCCATTACCGGCATTTAGTATCGGCCCATTACCGGCATTTAGTATCGGCCCATTACCGGCATTTAGTATCGGCCCATTACCGGCATTTAGTATCGGCCCATTACCGGCATTTAGTATCGGCCCATTACCGGCATTTAGTATCGGCCCATTACCGGCATTTAGTATCGGCCCATTACCGGCATTTATTATCGGCCCATTACCGGCATTTAGTATCGGCCCATTACCGGCATTTAGTATCGGCCCATTACCGGCATTTAGTATCGGCCCATTACCGGCATTTAGTATCGGCCCATTACCGGCATTTATTAACGGCCCATTACCGGCATTTATTAACGGCCCATTACCGGCATTTATTATCGGCCCATTTATGGTAGTTATTATCGGCCCATTAATGGGCCCAGCAATGGGCCACGTATTATTCAAATTATTAGCCCATTAACATCATCATAATTTAATAATCTATATATCATCATCTTCAGACAGTTATATATTTCTCTATGTCTGATCCCCCGAAAAATATACCTGACAATACGAAGGATTATACAGATTACAATAAAAAAAACTGCTTGAATAAACAATGAAAGAGAAAGGGATTGAACAAGATAAGAGTCGTCCGTGCGCGCCGAACGCTCAGGAAAGCGGTCCGAGGTAGTTACGTTCAGGCACCAAAAATGTAGTTAGAGACATCGGATCTTTTTGAAATTTTAACACAATATTTCTACATATATATACATTCGAAAAATGTAAAAAAAAAAAATAAAATTTTTTTAAATTGCAGAGTAGAAGGTCCCCTTAATAGAACAGTATTTAGAATTAAATGAATGTCATGAATTAAGATTCTTTTTCATTTATTGTTATGGTTTCGTCTTAGTTGCGTCAAGGTTGCGTCAGAGTTGCGTCAGGGTTTGTTGTTATCCTAATTGTTCATTTCAATATAGTTGTTTGAACAAAAAAAGCAATATAACAACAAGATGAGAGTTTCATAATGCGATTGAAATATAATAAATAAATTAATATACATATATATGAACAATTAAAAAACTAAAGAAAAGAAATTAGATTAAATTGTATATAGAATAATAGTACAATAGTTAATGGTTAATTAAATTAAACCCTTTAACGGGATACACATTGGCACGTTCGTTTGTAAGCTACAATCCGATCGGGTTGCCATTGTTCGGGCATAAACATTAACCCGACCGAAAGAGGGTTGCGATGGTCGAGTTAAAGAGATTAGAGTACCAACTGAATAAGATACTAACCAGATATCTATATACATATATATATATATATATATATATATATATATATATATATATATATACAGAAACAGAACTCTCATGATCCTAACAAGGATTGGAATCATATTCAATGATCAAATCACCATGTTTCACGTACCAATTTCTTTTCATCAGGTGAGAACACTAACAGAAACTAACATAAAAAAAAATATAAACAATAAGAAAAAGGTAATAAGAATCTTTGTGTAACACAGAAAATATCTTCCTGATTGTGTCTGATGAAAAAAAAATAAATAAAACACACGAGTCATCTTAAAAAGTTGTGAATTTGGTGCCTAAAGGGGGTTTCTATTTTTTTTTTCTTTTTCGTTCTTTTAACACCGACATTATATCCACGTCGACCTTTGTATCCACTCCTTAGGAAAGAAAAGATATAAAGGAAGAAGGAAGAATATAGAAAAAAAGGGGGATGTAGAATAAGGGAAGTGTCTTTAATAAACACGTCTTACAACAGTGAACGAGTGCATAACCAGCACGAGCCAAAACTTCATGGATGAATTGAATGACAGTACTAACACATATGTATATATCAATATACATGTATATCCTATATGTGTGTATGAGTTGCGTGATACACGTGGTTACTTGTACGATTTACCATCCCTCTCATTCTCTATCTCTCTCACTCTCTCTCTCTCTCTCTCTTTCATTCTCATTTCTGTACCCATCTAGTAACACGGGACACAATGGGATAAATGAGATTTTTTGCGAACGATTGAGATCCCTGAGTAGGATGAAAAAGAAAGAAAAGAAATAGTGAGAAAGAGAGAAGAGATTTAGAGTTGAACGGGGTGGAAGAAAAAAGTTGGAGCAGGGGAGGGGTGTGGGTTTGAGAGAGGTTGGGGACCAGGAGTCGATACTTTCCCTTGGGAGGGATGAAAACTAGAAAGAAAAAGATAGAAAAAGATAGTAAGAGAAAGAGAGAATGTACACAAATGATAGGGTGCATCCCCCCGAGAACGAGGGCTCGAAGAAAGGGTTGTGACAGAGAGGAGGCTTTTAATACTTGCGGTATACGTCGTTGCCATTGTCGATAAAACGCATCGACTGAATTACCATAAATACAAGTACGCTGTGTTAAGAGAAAGAAAAAGATAGAAAGAGAGAGAGAGAGAGAGAGAGGGAGATAGGCAAGGGGAACGGAGAAAGGGGAACGGGGGATGACAACACTCGATTTCACCAATCCCGATAGAAATGTTTTCTGTTATATTGGTAAGATACTAAATGGGTGTGTTATATTGCTATGGTAAATGAATGTACGTGTGTGTGTGTGTGTGTATGGAGAAGTTATGGAAGGGGGCTAAGGGTAGTACTTGAAAATCGGAAGAAAAAGGGTTATTTCGACGATCTTACTAAATGTTGGATAAAGAAAATGAGGATTGGAGGATAGTATGATAACTTCATTGACGTTTTTATTCTACGTGATTTTACAATAGAAACTTCATGCATATATTTATCAGTAAAGAACATTTTTTATTGGATACTTCTTAACTTTACTTTTGTTTTTAATGTTGATATGAATAATGTTGGAAAAAAAGAATTAATATGAGGTACAATGAAAATTATTTAAAATTGTTAAAAAGGTTTACTGTACCTGTCGTTTAACAAATAAAAAAAATAAAAGATTTAAAATGAATTTGTATTTAATATTTGCCTAACATTTATTAGCATACGGTCTCAATATTACACATATTATGTACATATGTGTATTAAAATATTTAATAACTTTGAATATAATCAAACATTTCTTATTTAAATACTTAATAAATATTTAATATTAAAAACCAAATATTATTATTATTAAATAATTAAATATTAAAAATAAAATATTATTACTTATTAAATACTTAAATAATAAAAATAAAATACTCAAATTCCTCTACCACGTCTTTTTTTTTTTTAATAATAAAAATAATTAATTTAAATTAACCAATTAATTAAAACAATAATAATATTAATAAATTAATCTCAACCAAACCTACCCCCTACCCACATATATACACACATATTACAACAGTAATAGAAAAATTGCGAAACAAGAAAAAAAAAAAATAGGAAACGTGGCAGAAAAGAAAAGAAAAGAAAAGAAAATAAGACCAAAAAAGAAAAAAGAAAAAAAGAAAAGGGTTTCCGCCATTATGGAACACGTAACCGAACGAGAAATATCGACGATATTGTACGAACGGTATCGCGTGAGTAATGCCTATTGTCGATGTTACGTTGCTCGTAAGCACGCCGAAAAAGGGCTACGAACAGAAAGAGAGATACACATACACATACCTACACCTACACAGATCCACCCACACCTACATACACAGAGATACAACTCCGACGACACGTAGGATACATACATACGGAAACATAGACTGATAGAAAGAGAAGGAAGAGGAAGTTTTGGCGTACACGGTGGTGGGTTATTGAAGTTAGGTGTAGGGGTTTGGAAAGTAGTGTGTGGGTGTGAGAGAATGAGAAGAGAAGGGATGGGGTGCAAGCCACGAAAGCTTCTTCGTCGATGCGTAGGTTATATCAGTGGTTGTGGTAGTGGTGGGGATGAAGGGGTGCAAGGGGGTGGAAGAGTAAAAAGTGGAAGAGTGTAGGATGGTTGTATGAGCATGAGGATGAGGAGAAAGAGAGGATTGGGGAATGGAGTAGGGGTGTTGGCGGCTCGAGAACGGCAGAGATGCGAATGAACGGATTAAGGGATGATCCTTTGCCGTTTGCTGGGGGCCGACGGGGGTGAGGAAAAGGGGAAGTGAAAGAGCCAGAACGACGAGCCCTCCACTGTCGTCGACGACTAACAGGATTGACGATTAACGTGTGGGTGGTGCTTAGTATGTAACCGTTTTCGCTGTTGCACTCCCGGAAAACTCTTGTATTTTCTAGCGGAAAAAAAAGGGAGAAAAAGGGTGGGTAAAAAAAAAAAGAAAAGAAAAAGAGTAAGAGAAAGAGAGAGAGAGAGAGAGAGAGAGAGAGAGAGGGAATATGTTTATTGGAGCTAGGGCAATATCCTTTTTTAATGTATACGAAATTATCTTATTATCTTTCAATTACTAAATAAATATTACTATTATAATAATAATAATAATTATTATTATTATATTGTTATTTTATCTATGATCATTTATTATATATATATATATATATATATATATATATATATTTATTTATTTATATTTTTAAATAATTCCAATTGTGCAGTTGTATTAATATTATTAACAATTATTATATTACTTTAATTTGTATTTAGTGTTTCATCTACTATGACAATTTAAAATATAAATAATTATTAATTATATTATATATATTTAATTTTACATTAAAATATATATTATATAGTTTCTATTTTAAAATAATTCCAATTGTAGTTGTATTAATTTTATTAACAATTATTAGATTATTCTAATTTGTATTTAGGGTTTCATATGTGTTTCATATATATATATAATTCCTGTTTTAAAATAATTCCAATTAATTTTGTTTGCGATTATTATATAATTATAA
This sequence comes from Polistes dominula, assembly GCF_049000335.1. Classification (NCBI taxonomy): domain Eukaryota; kingdom Metazoa; phylum Arthropoda; class Insecta; order Hymenoptera; family Vespidae; genus Polistes; species Polistes dominula. The sequence continues at coordinate 1,892,939 of NW_028301061.1, read as the reverse complement.
TTTATATTTAGGGTGTTTCATCAAACTTAATAAATATATCATTGATATAAAAGAAAAATCTAATATATAATAAAAAATAATACAAATTTCCAATACGAATTAGATTTGATACTACTAATCCTATCCTATCATATCCTTTCAACTTCTTCGATTTTTATCCTTCACCACCCCTCTACTCCCCTTGTTCTTTTTCTCAGTCAAAAGAATATCCTTTTTTTACCTCCTCTATCCAACTATTGTCTTCGTTACGGTCGATTTTGGTCGGTCTACGGGATTTTTCTTGCTGATTAATGTTTATATAATTCATTGCTAAAAAAAAAAGAAAAAAACAAAGCGAGAGAGAGAGAGAGAGAGAGAGAGAGAGAGAGAGAGGAAAGAAAAAAAACGTTGAAGTTATAATCTTCTTACCAACTTATACATCTCTATCTCTATTTATCTCATGTTCTGTTAGGTTCCAACAGTATCGGTTACCAAAGGGTGAAAGGGGGAGATGAAAGGTCCGACAGGTATACACATACTGAAGAATAAAATTCACTATACCTCACCATAGGGAGACCTACCCACCACCACCACATAGGGAGAGTTTTGTTTCTCACGCAAGGAACAAGGGGGCAACCGTTCACCATTGTTTGCACATAGCACCGAGTAATTACCTTTCGGGATCTCTCGTTGCCGTTTGTCGTCGATATAACATACTAGAATAAAGGATAACTATATAACCCTTTACGCAAAACCCTTTTATACAGTTTTTTTCCTTTTTTTTCTTCTTCGTTTCCTTTCTTTCACTTACTACCTTCGAAATATCCACGTGTCTTACTCGTTGATCTACTCTTTCGTGTCTTTTAATATATGTGTGTGTGTGTATGTGTGTGTAATAGTTCATGGTATGTGCATACAAGAAACCCCCCACCCCTTTTGTATCGTAGAATTTACCTTTTATCAAATTAAGATAAACATATTTGTTATATTATTATTATTATTATTAGTAATAGTAGTGTTTGACAAAATATATACTTGAATTTAATTAATGTAGATGATATTTAATATAATTTGTTTAAAATAACAAATTAAAATTAACTGTATATTAAATTACATCACTATTAATATAAATATATAATAATATATTTATATAATATATTATTTTATTATATTATTATACATTATTATATATTATTATAATTTAATTAAGAATATTTAATATATTTAATTATATAATATATAATTATACATATATTATATTATTAATTTATATTAAATTATTATAATATATATTTTATATTATTATACTATATTATATTATAATATATAATATATAAATATGTGTATATAATTAATATAAATTAATATAAATATAATAATTAATAGAACTAAAATAAAATGATGATACCCAAAAATCTAACATTATTATAAACATAAAAAAAAAAAATAAATTTCATTGAAAATATATTTCTTCAAAATAAAGAATGAACTAAATTATATAAAAAAAAAAAAAAATCATTACAAAAGATATTAGTTAATAAACATTGGTGTAACACGTTAGATAATCATTGAATATCAAATAGTAAAAGAGACACTCAGTGAGAAAGATAGAAAGAGAATGAAAGAGAGAAAGAGAGATGGAGTCAGACAGTTAGGTTGGCCATTCACTCTAGGCACTACACGGCCTTTCACGGATATCAAGTTGCCCATTAGCGACTAGAGAGGCTGTCCAGTAATTATGGCTTAATTAATCCTCGGGGCTTCTTGCCCGGGCCGACTGATTAACGCGCATCACTCTCAAAGGAGGAGACCCAGCGCACTATGATGACCTTCCGTACCGAAAAGCCGCTACTGTGACCCTTCGTACTCACGATTCTCTCTCCCTTCCTCTATGTCTATCTTTCTCTCTGTCTGTCTCTTCATTTTGAAAAGATTTCTTTTTCTAACCTTTTTTTACAATTCCTATCAAGATCAAACGATTTTCATAAACTCGTCTTTTTATTTTATTCTATGTTATTTTATATTATTTATTTTCATATTAAATTTTTTTTTATTAACAATTAATTAAATAAACATTGTACTTGATGTGAATTTTAATGTCACATTTATCGCAATTGATATAGATTTTTAAATATGGCGGGAATCAATGTTATGTAGATGGCGCGTTGTATCTAGGGATTATCTAGTGGTTAAACGAGTGATTCCCCTTTTGAGCTAGTGTGTAATATTTTACAGGAAAATATTACAGGAAATAATCCTATCATAAATTTAATCAAAAATAAATCACAATGAGAAACTTAACAAAATTATTATACTTACAAAAATCAGAAACCAATAAATTTGAAATGTGATACAATAATTAATAATAAATCTCAAAGAGTGTGTTGTGATGAAATGATAAATATCTTTAGTCACGTAGTCATTCCCCCCTTTCCCTTCCCTTTCACACTTTAGGAAATAACCCCTCTTTTCGTGTACCCTTTTAGAAATAGAAAAAGAAACCGAGATAAAGAGAGAAGGTACAGGTGATACAGGTAGATGACAAACAACTGTATCCGTTTACGATCTTTTCCTATGGGGAGAGAAGAGACCTATGGTTTATGTGTATACACATTTCTTCTTTTTTTTTTCTTCTTCTTCTTCTTCTTCTTCTAACCTAAGAGCCACGACCCGTTCGATTTAAAAGATTCATGAAGCAGAAAAACAGTAGTCGTAGTAGCGCACGTTGTTGCTCATGGCTGCTTACTCTTACTCATCTTCACTTTTTCGGGTTAAAAAGATAGGAGAAAAGGGTGAGCGAGAAATTTAGGGTAAGGAAAAAAGGTTCGAGTGTCGGCACCATTGTAACACTAATTATGAAATACTGCTAGAAAAGAAGAGTCATCTCTTAAGGGCTTTTTACGAGTCACTAATGCGATCCCTAAGGTATTCAATTGTACTTTTTTTTTTTCATCTTATTATTCCTCTTTCCCTTTTGGTTACTAGGTACAATAGTAAACTTTCATGAAACACAATTACGTTCGTAAAAATTTTTATAAAAATTTGTGTTTAAATAATATAACAATAATATTAATAATAATTTAAGATTTGTTTGATAATATTTCAGTCAATATACAAATAATGAAATATTTTTGCATAAAAAATATTTACGTGTAAAATTATATTTAATTATTTAAAATTAATATTTAATTATTTTAAATTAATATTTAATTATTTAAATAATTATGAATATATTATTTGGATTAAATTTGTTTGATGTTCATGCAATATAAAATAATGAAATATTTTTGCATAAAAAATATTTACGTGTAAAATTATATTTAATTCTTTACAATTCTATTTAATTATTTAAATAATTATGAATATATTGTTTTGATTAAATAAATTTGTAGGAATTTGCAATGTATGGGAAATTCGATCTTTTGATAAGAGCAAAAAAAAAAATATAATTCCTTACGATAGTAAGAAAAAGAAAGAAGATAAATTGTTATCTTAGAACGGAAGTCTCTCCCTCTGCATATCTTAACGATATCGGAAATTGAAGAAGGACTCAAACATCCGTTTTCAAATAGATCGAATTGCAATTGTGACGAGACGTTGTGAGGTCCTATCGTAAATAACATAATCTTCATTATATGAATGCATTCGTCCTTGAAAATAATAATCATTAATCTATTAACTGAGAAGATTTTTGATAAGATAACATGTTTATCTACGATTATTACACATTATTAGTATTTAAAATAATTACATTTATATTATTGAAAATCTGATATTTTAAAAGTATGCCGAACTTTGGGATATTACTTTTGAAAAATAAAAATACGAATAAATTAATAATCCCTCACACACACACACACAAACACACATATATGTACTCGTTAATTATTTAAATCTTACAACAGATTACATTTTAATCGATTTTGTAACAACGGTACTTAAAGATTTGCAAATTTAATATGGGAGCACCCGATATTTATAAAGTGTATTAAACCATATAAATATTCATTATAATAATAAAATAAATTAAATTAATAATATATAACATATAATACAATATATAACAAAATTAATAATACACATATTCGTGTATGAAATAATTGAATTTTATAAATAAAAAAAAAAAAATACCGAAGTGAAGTGTCTTGTAATTACAAAAATTAAATATATATATATAAAAAAAAAAAAAATTATTAAAATAATTACAATAAAATATTAAAATATAAAATAAAATTAGTTAGAATTATTTTAATAAAATCTTATTAACACTTCAACACAATAATCGTAAAAAAAATGTGTGACAATAAAATAGGAATAAAAAAAAAAAAAAGGATAATAATAAGTAAAGGTTAAAGAAGAAAGAATAATAAGAAGAATAAGAACAAGAAAAGTGGAACCCTTTGGAAGGGGCATTAGCGTCAATCTCTGAACGGATCGTTAATACTACTCGTTGGAAGTTCGCACATGCCCTTTATCGCGATGCGGCTTGAACCAATCGATAGAACCCCGGACCTCGATCTTTTCAAGATGAATAAGAAGAAGAAGAAGAAGAAAAAGAACAAGACCAAAAAGAAAACTACGTGGGGCAATACTCATCACACACGTACATCGAACTTGAGAAAAGTTCTTAGAGTTAACGAGTAACGCAAGAGGAGGTTTTTGAACGAACCCAACGATGGTTGTTGGTTGCGAGAGCTAATGACGAAGAAGAGAGGAGTCAAGAAAAGGGTTTTGCAACTTGCGAATCGATGTTGTTGCATACTTTCTTTTCTTCTTTCAATGATGCACCAACCAACCAACCAACCAACCAACCAACTAACCAACCTACCCATGGAAGGCGGAATTTAATCCAGATGCAAATTACAGTGCGCCTTTCGACGAAGCTCATCTTCGTTGTTTTTTTTTCTTCTTCTTCTTCTTCTTCTTCTTTTTCTTTTTTCTTCTGAGCAAAAGAGGAGTAAGCAGATAAACGTTGGTAAAGGCGTCAGCCCTTAACGATCCCCCCAGCAGTCCAATGACTAATGGCGATTTATCGTTTTATCCTTAACGTATAACTTCCAATACCTTATTTCGACCTTGAAAGTCATCTCTTCGAGGGATCAAAATGTTCGATCGGTCTCGAGTATGCTGTCTATCACATTCACATTCCTCTACGATCATTTTACATACGTCAAATGCAACATAATCCATTTCTTCATTCAAGTTTATTGATTAATCTAATCAAAAAGTTTGTTAATAAAATTTATAATAATTAATATCGTAAATTTGTCAATATTATTTTACAAATATTTCATTAAATATTATTGAAATTATTGTTGTCACCAATGTTTTCTTCATATTTGCTCTAATGAAACTTTATGAATTTTTTAAGAAACATATTCATCGAATTTATTAATTTATTTATAAAAAAATAATAATAAATAATAAAAAATAATAATAATTACATACACAATAATGATCATATAACTTGTTAAATAATTTCAATCAAAAAATGTCCATTTTTGGACATAACCTACAAAATAAGAAAAATAAACTACTACCTCTGCATACATCATTGTTTTTGTATATTTTTTATTTATAAGAATAAAATAAAATTTTTTCTTAACTAAAATTCGATTTGTTTTACAAAACATTATAGAAAAATAAACTTGTAACTTAAATAAATAAAAATTTATCAAATTATAATGCAACGCTATTTATCGTAAACAAAAATAACCAAATTGCTAAAATAACCTTAAATATTATATCCCTAAATTCTAAACAAAAAATTTATAAATTGCTAAATAAATTATTCTATCTTTTAGGTTAGAAAAAATCAAATCAAATAAATACCCCATATATCCCATAATGATATTATAATTCATTCAATTCATTATACTCCACGATACATTTATATTTTTTATTTTTCTTTGAAACCCAATACCAAAATTTGCGTCTCGCATGATGGAGAATCCTCAAAAAAAAAAAAAAGTATAAGTGAGAATGAAATAGAAAGAGTGATAGTAAAAAAAAAAAAAAAACGTTGAATTCGAACCTGGTGGTAGCTGGTGGTTTTAAAAGAGAAAGAGAGAAAGAGAAAAGAGAGAAAGAGTATAACCGAGAAACCGAGGAATGGGTTTTTAATCAGTGTATCCACGACAATGGAAACCCCAGGGGGCGCCGGGCAGGACCCTTACGTAATACCTTTCTTTCTTTTCTGCTTGTACCATAGGTGCCCCCTATCACCCTTCCTCCAATTCTTTCTTCTTTCTTTCATTCCTTCTTTTTTTTCTATTTTTTTTTTTTCCTACCATCAAACGCCATTAGAACATTTTCTTTCATGTGTGTGTCTGTGTGTATCCAATAAACCTGTGAACTTTTCAATAAACTTAAATTAAGCAAATGAAAGAACAACAAAAAAATTACAAACAATTATAAACAATAAAGAAACTAGCCCAAGTGTTTTGTTCTTTATTTATAATAATTTTAAAATCAATTAAAGAATAAGTGAACTTTCAAGAGAATTCAGTTAAAACCCAGAAAGAAAGAAGATACACTACTGAGTTCATATAACACGGTTGCAAAAGGGGATTTAACTCGACATAAAGAGAAAGAGAAAGAGAGAAACAGAGAGAGAGAGAGAGGGGGGGGTGTTAGCAGGGTGGGTAATTACCGAGACGGAGTCGTGGTGACGATGCGCCGGTAGTGGTTGAAAGTGAAACCCACGGACGTGCAATCAGTGGCGGCCATATGTCAGACGGGCCAACATTAGCGCGTATATTCGCGTCAATCGAGGGGAAACGTGTCTCCCTCACCTACCCTCACCTACCCCCACCTACCCCTACTCTCTTCTATCACCCTAACTCCTACCCCCTTTCCCTTTTTCGTCTCTTCTTCCTCAATCATCGCCACCACCACCATCACCACAATTCACAACCACCAACACAATTCAACTCAACCAATATCACTAACATTATCACTCACAAACATACACATATACAAGTTTACTTCTACCATCTAAAACGTCACCAACAACTACTACCCTCTGTACTTTGGCCACTCGAGAGTCTCTCTGATTTCTTGTTCGTTTCCAACGCGTGCTACGAGTACGTTTTCTATCATGAGATACCAACCTCCTCCCCCCCCCTCCAACCCACTACCACCAGCATCAGATGAGAATTACTTAATGAGCTCGGGGATCTAGGGATTTTCTTCTTTTCAAATGTCACCGGTATTTTTTTTTTTTTTTTTACTTTTTTCTTTTCTTTGGGGCCCATTCTAACGTTTCATACCGATACATCAGTGTTCTTTTGTTAACTTGTCTTTTTCATCCTGTTTTTCATAGTTTATTTTTTTTTGTTATATGTACTGTCTTTAACCCTTTGGGTACAAATTTATTTAAACATTTCTTTGAAATATTATTATAATTTAAAGTAACACTATGACGTCCGATGGCTCCACGTTGGTGCCATTCGGAAATTATTGCGCAAGCGCGATAGTGTTAATATTAAAAATTACTTATTACTTTGAAATAAACTAGAATGAACTGTAATTCTCAGTTTCCAATGACGTATAAAAACGTCATGTTCTTTGAACAAACAAATGCATGAAACACCAATACGTCAAATGTAACCAAAGGTTTAATTTTTGTTTTATACTTATAATATATTTTTTTTTATTTGAATTCAAGGATTGTACATACGTACACATACTACCAACCTATCAGAAACTAAATATTCATATATTTTTTATATTTTATTTTTCTTTAGGAAAGAAAGTTGGTTCAAGGTAATAAATCGTAAATATCCAGATGCTTTCTCGAGCAGAAACCGGTACCGATAACTTAATCATGTGGTTCCATGTGCATCAAACGAAACGAAACGAAACGAACGATCCGGCACGTGCAACCAACCAACATCTCTTTGGGTCTTATCGAAATACACGCGTCCCACCTAGTTTTTTTTTTTCATTAGATATCTCAAAAGAGTCTCTTAAGATATGCACCATGAGTAGTGTTTGGTTTCAACTTTGTAAGTAGTCCTAAGTCCTGTTTTTTTTTTCTTTTCTGAATTGAGTTTAACTCACATGATACGTGTTTGAACTAATCGTTCGTACTTTGAAAAGAAAAAGAAAAAAGAAGAGGAACAATTTTTTCAGCTGCTTTTGGCATCTGTTACTTACACGAAGAAGAAATTTGCTATTTTTTTTTTTTCATTTAATTTTTCTTCCTTACATCCATTCATTCTTTCTTTTTCATGCCCGTGTGAATTTTTAACACACATTTACTACGTAGCCCCGTCAATAAAACTATTTACACGAAAAAATAAAAAGAAAAAAAATTATTTAACGGGAGATTGATGAAACGTCACGAGAAGAAAATACACGATTTAACGTATAACGGATATTAAATGGTGAAACGGTCAGTATATGGTGTTTGATATAAGACCATTAAGCGTTAATACATTCTCCTTCTTGACTTCTATCCCTTGGAAAATTTTACATCGACCCTTCCTTCCTTCCTTCCTTCATTTCTAACTTGCTTTACTTTGCTTACTTTACTACACTAGTCTCCCTATTTTTCTATTCTATCTTAACCGATTGGAAAAAAGAGAAAAAAGAAAACTTTGACGAATGATTTCGAATCATGAAACGATCAATTATGTTAGTTTTCAATTTTATCTCGTCTAGAACGTTTCAGTCATGTTCAATAAGAACAGTTTGAAAAAAGTATAATATATAATTGTTTATAAATATTTGTGAAGAAATTGTTAATTTACATAGTACTTAGATAATTTGTAGATAACGGATTTATCAGATTATTTAATTAATTTAAGAAGTAAAATCATTTGTGAAACTTTCAATGATTACTTTAGTTAATCCAAACATTACTTTATAAATAATTTGTAGAATAAATGGATTTCTGCATTTTAAAGATAACATATATATATAATATATTAATAATATATAATATATATATATAATAATATATAATAATAAATATAATATTAAAATAATGAATTACAATAATGATATGATGATTAATATATGATTTAAGTATATATATATATATATATATATCCAGAATTAAAATAATAAAAATAATCAATAAAACAATTATATACTCTACGTTATTCATAAACAAATGAAATTATGGGATTATAATTTGAAATAATAAATGTAAATTGTTATAAAAATCTTGTTAGTATAAAACACCTAAAGTCTAGTGTGTGTGTGTGTATGTGTGTTATTTAAATCGGTAATAAATCAAACGTGATTTCATACTAGTATAGAAAAGAATAAAGGGTCGTTGTGAATCCACCTAAGTAGGTTTTTCTTCTTACTACCATTTGCATAGGTTAAAGTATAATAAGTTAGAAAAAGATAGAAAAAGATTGAAGTTGGTGACCCCTCTTTCCTTAATAAACGACCAAGGTACCGGTCAGTTGTCCAGCTTCGTGATCACCTGTCCTACGATTATCCTGGGTCAAGACTAGGAAAAAAGGGGGATCTTATGGGATCCTATAGTCAGCCCTTCGATACTACTAACGTTCCCATTCTTTTTATTCTCCTGGACATTCGAGTTTGCGATAAATTAATGGTTTTTCTTTACTGGGACGGTTCTTTCCTTCCTTCCTTCCTTCCGTTCCTCTTCTTTCCTCCTCGAGCCCTTCGGGATCCCTTTAAACATTTCTTTTTATTTCCTTGGTCACGCGCTTTGCTACGGTCTCACGTGAAAAATTCAAATAAGCAATACTGTCGGTGAAAAAAAAAAAAAAATAAATAATTTATGCCAAACCGTAATTCTATCTCAACGTATATTTCATATTACCGGTTATAATCTTCTTTATAATTATATTTTGTATTTTATTTATATATTAATTAATAGATAATTCAAATATATATGTGTCATCGTTAAAATATAGAAATCTAGTTATTCTACAAATTATTTAAATAATTTTACAAATTTCCTAAAATAATTTATGCCAACTCGTCAATTCTATTTCAATGTATATTTCATATTACCGGTTATAATTTTGTTTATAATTATATTTTTTATTTTATTTATATTCTTAATTATTATTAATTATAGCATTAGAAACTCGAAAGTTCATTGACTATTTTATTTATATATAAATTAATATATAATTTAAATATATATATATATACTAATGTTAAAAAATAAAACAATATAATAAGAAGATAAAAGCATTGAAATGATTTACCAACCGTAAAGAAAAATAAAAATAAAAAGAAACAAATATAAAATGGTGATAAAAGAGTAAGTAGGTATCATTTTAAGTATCGTACCGATGTTCTTAATCGAGTAGGCTCTCATTACGAAGTGGCTACCAGTTTTCTTATCTCGAATACAACCCTTCGAGTACAGAAAGAGAAAGAAAGAGAGTTGCCCTTAGAGGTTTGGCCCATTGCTCTCTTCCTATCTTTAACTTCCTCTTTCTCTTCCTCTTCTTCTTCTTCTTCTTCTTCTTCATCGTCATCTTCTTTTTACTTAGGTTAGTCTACCTCTGACTATCTTTTTCCTTTTTTTCTGCTGCACTCAAACAACTCACTCACTCACTCACTCTAACTGAGTTTCTTTCGTCGACGATAAAACGACCTACCAACGCAATAAAGGAGAAAGTGTTATTAGGGCTTGTGTCCTTTGCCTTCTCTGGCAAAACCCCAAAACCACCACCAAAACCACCACCACCAACACCATTACAAAACTACAAGGGATTGAACGAAGGAAGTAACATCGGAGGAGACAAATCCTTCTCCTTCAACCCGAGTATACCGATGATGATATTCTTCCCTCTTTCTTCTCTTTTAAACTTTACTCCCTTTTATTTTCTATCCCTCTTTTTCACCCTTTTCTGACTATCCCTCCTGCCCCTTTCCTTTCCTTTATTTCTCTCTTTTCATCTTTTATCATCTTTTACTTCAACACTACTACGAGTATTACGGGTTCATAAATAAATTAATTAAACTTCCCCCCGCCCCTCATCCTCCTCCTCCTCCTTCCCTTCCCCCTACCACACCCCCAACCTCCAGCTCAACTGATAATGTTAAAATAATACCAGCCCTTTTGATACAATACTATTTTCCAACCTTTGTAGTAGTATATATAATATACTAAATATACATGTATTTATATATATAAATTTGTATGTATATTCGTGAATATATATATTTTATTTGTGTGTGTGTGTAATATTGTTGGTAATGTTAAAATAATACCAGCCCTTTTGATACAATACTATTTCCAACCTTTGTAGTAGTATACATAATATACTAAATATCTATATTTATAGATACATAAATTTGTATTATGTATTCGTGATTATATACAATATTATACACACATATATATATGGGTGTTTTAATATTATGTTTGATAAGTATTTCTATACGTGTGTGTATTGTTTTGTCTCTTTACGTGGTTACATTTGTATGAATTTGTGTATATTGTGTATATATATGTATATATGTGTCTGTGTATGTATCTGATTGTATGTGTGTATGTGTGTGTATATATTATATGATAGTACATATAAGTATTGTTATATACTTTCAGTAGGAGTTCTTAAAACTTGCTCCTGCCGGAGTTAATTTCGCGGCATTAACAGTCGAAAGAGTGCGAACAAAAGGGCTACCAAGGGTAGAGAAGAAGAAGAAGAAGAAGAAGAAAAGGAAGAAGAGGAAGAAGAAGAGATAAGGGAAGGAAGGAAGGTGGTGGCAACACAGGAAATATGAAACACACTCATAATGTAGCTGCCTTTTGCTTACAGACGACAACCACCACCAAACTACCACCATAATAAATTTGTGAAAAGTATACCAACCGTATACTAAACCATACTAAACCATACAACCTAAAACTCGAATCACTGATATTCTTTCATTCTCCCTTCCCTTATTTTTTTTTCTTTTTTATTTAAGGTACCTTAGAAAGATTTTTGTATTCTGTTTTTTTTTGTTAACCCCTTATCGTATATACATCTTTCAATTTATTAAATAATTAATAATAATAAATTGCTATATATATATATTGTAATTTTTATTTATATTATATACATTAACATTATATATTTCTTATAAAAAATATAATATATATATAAAAATAAATAATAATTAATAATATTATTTAATTACCAAACATGCATATCTGTCGGTAATACTTTTACATCTCTAAAATTAATATAAAAAACAAACATTCATATTTAACTATTAATTACAATATATACCAATCGAACAATCAAACAAACAAACAAACAAACAAACCAACCAAACCAACCAACCTAAAAAACCCAAGAAATTCGGTTTCATTCGTAGATAGGAATAAAAAGCAGCGTGTAGGTGCGTGTCACGGTGAAACGTCAAGGAGGTTTTCTCTCGATGAAAGTAGAGAGGGTGGCTTTTCGAGAAGGGCGGTGTGGGTATAACGACCGTTAACGTGGTAGAAAGGAAGAAGAGTATAGCAAAAAAAAAAAATAAAAGAGAAAAAAAAAGAAGAGATGGTTGTTGGGGCGGGGAAAGGTTGGAGAGGGGGGGGAAGTAGGGGGTGGGTTAGTTGCGGTAAAACGAGGCAACGTGAAAAATAGAGATGGAATGATATAGATAGAAATGTAAGTTAAAGGGGGTGAGGAGGAGGAGGAGGAGGATTGGCAGATAAAGAAGAACGAGAAAGTTGGTAAGGGACACCGTTAGTTAGTGGGGGAGGAAAGGGAAGAGGGAAAAGCCAAGGGCCCGTACGTTTTCGGCGTACAAAAAGTAATTATGGGATGGTTTCCGGTAATCATATCTAGAGCGCATTGAATGAGCGCATTGTTCGGCACCCCTTCACCGATATGCACTTGTACACGGCGCCACCCCCGGTGTGCCTAGTACGTTTTCCACCCTACCCCATTCCATCCCACCTCACCCCTTATCTCATACCCTGTTTCTGTTCCTTGTGTTATATACGCAGTGGTTTTGGCCTACCACACGTTACCACCACAACTATAACCATCATTACTCTTACCCCTTCTTCTCCTACTACCCACCCCTCCTCCCACTACCCTTAACGTTAGACCACAGAAACCAACAAACACTGCTACGATTTTTGTTTTATCTGTTGTGTTAAAAGTACGCATATGTGTGCAAGTGTGTATGTATATTTATAGGTGTGTGTGTATTTAAGTGTATGCAAGTTGATAGGTGAGTGGAGTAGGTAGGGTTAGTTGTATCTATCTATATCTGTATATTTACTTATTTATTTAACTGTTAATTTATTTTATAGGATTTCTTTTTTATTTGCATCGTGTATTTACTCGTTTTATTATACATCGTGGTCATTTGATATTTTTTTGTTTGATTACATTGGTTAGATTTTTTTATATATTATGGGAATAACATATATGCTATATTTAGAATAAAATAATTAAAATAAAATATATATATACTATATATTAAATATGATATAATAAATAAAAATATACTAAAAATAATATAATATAATATAATATAATATAATATAATATAATATAATATAATATATATTAATATATTAAATATCAAATATTTGTATCACCTTTTATAATCTTACTGTTTTATATATATATATAATAAAATAATATGAAATATATATTAAATATAATATATTAAAATCAATATTAAAATTAATACATAAACCGCCCCTTTTTTTATCCTAACCCTTTATTCTCCAATTAATTTATTATTATTATATATATATATATTAAAATAAATATAAAAAATTTCTATCATCTATTATAATATAATAGTACTTGCTAAATCCTAAAATACACGCTTTAGCAAAGATAAAAATAAAATACGAAGAAATACTTTAGAAGACATTTGCAATCTACACATACACACGCATAACTCTACAAATACAAACATGTACACCACTTACACACGCATACAAACACATATGTACATATGTACATTTACATTGTTGTCTTTTGTCTCTTCGGTACGTTTTAATCGTGCCTCAAGCAAAGCATGTGTGTAATTTAAAACATAAAAACTAAAGAGAAAGAAATAGCATCTGGGCTTGTCAGTGATCGGGCACCGAAACGGTAGCCTAAATTTGACCCTCGACGTCAACGATGACTTTTAGCGGTTGGATCAGTCAAAGGGCACATTATTGGGCCTGGTTCAAGATCGTGATGATACTGCAAGCCAACCAACAAACCCAGCCAGCCAGCTAACTATCCTTTATCTTTTTTCTATTTCTATTTATTTTCCTATTATTTTCTTTTATTTGATCTTTCCCGTCTTACCAACCTTCTTCTATTCTTACGAATTCGATTTTCATCAAAGGCTATTTGCGTGTTACGTTGACGAAGGATCACACAAATTAAAAAAAAAAAATATATATATATATATAAAAATAAAAAGAAAGAAGAAGGAAGAGTTCAGTAGAGAATAGTTAAAATCAAAAGAACGTTTCTTACACCCCTTTCCCCTTCCCCTAACAAGTCTGTCTGTCTGTCTGTTTGTCTGTAGTTTGAATACCTCTAACTTGCTGGGTAAAAGAAATTTGTCAGCAGGGTTTAATCGGTAGCCTTCGTACTTTTAGCTATTTGCGTTACAATCTTTTTTTTTTGTATTTTTTTTTCTTTCTTTTATTTCTCTTAGAGAACACACGAAGAATTTGTAGTCAGAATTTCGTTCTAGTTAGAAAATAACTACTAAATAAAACGTAAGTATTTTCAAATTGGTATTTACGTGTAATTTTAAACGTATGCATGTTTAGTATGCACCTATATAAGTTATCTTTGTGTTGTATTATATAAAATAAAATTATACATATATATTTAAAAAAAGAAATCATCTTTTAGATGATCGATCAATAAATCAAATTCTACATTAAAACATTTTATTTTCCATTTCTTAATATTATTAATAAATTTATTAGCTGTACTATGGTACAGTATGGGGGAATCAAAAGAAAGGTTTTAATGTTGCAGCATATGCAACATAAACACATGTATGCATGTATGGTACATCAATTATCTATAAATTCACATTGATATTATATTAATCTATAAATATAAATATACATTAATTTATAAATTCACATAAATAATAAAATGCGTATTACAGTGAAACATAATGAAGTTACAGTGAAAGACTGAAATTTAATAATGTCAAGAATAAAACACTGTACCTCGGTATATATTCCAAATATTAATTAATAATAAATTAATTATTTCATTAAATAATAAATAAATAATAAAAATATTAATTATTTATATTTAATTTATAATTATTTTTTTAATATCTTTATTTAATATTTATTTTATTTTATAAATATCTTTAATTAATTCACAAATTCCATTAGAATTATATACCAATTTAACTTTAAACCACATATATATTCATGCATACATCAATAGTTGCATATACGTATTGCAGATGTACGAATAAAATCAAGGTATTTATATACAACTAGTATAAGCTCTTATGGTATGCCAAGTAACGAGACTATAATAATGATTTATATAAAACCCTCACGTCAACTCTGTGGCAACTAACACTTTTATAAATATTATTATTCAAGCGAATAATCATAATCGGTAAATGTCCATACTACCTACCACCACTTGCATTTTATTCGTACCACGTGGATGCCAACTCTCGTCATTATCGACAATACTTCTTTTGGTCATATTTTCTTTATCTTCTTTCATACACATACACACACACACACACACACACACACACTATGTTTGTTCATTTTGTTCATAGTTGTTTTGGTTGTCGTGCAATCGTTAGAAAAGGTCGAACATTTCATTGCAAGCAGAATGGTAGACGACTGACTAAACGCATACGTGAATGCTATTGCATTGGCATCCAAAGAATAATAAGAAGAATAAGAGTAAGAATAAAAATAAGAAGAAACTATTTTATTTTATTTTTTTTCATACACAACTACTAACATGAACTTCACAAGACCTTTAAACTATTTACAATAGAACGAACCGAAAAACAATATAATATATAACAAAAATAATAATCTTATGTTTTAATAAATTATAAATTAAAAAATAAATACAGATGATATATATATATTATAGGAACCGAAAAGTAGTTTTGATTTTAATAATACTTGAAAATTCAAACACACACACAAATAATTTGAAATACACATTGAGCTGATAAATGATAAACAAATATTAAAACGACATTACGCTGTGATAACAAGTTATATATAAATAATGATGATAATAATATTATTCAATAAATATTAGTTAATTCAAGAGATGTACAAACTTATTACTTTTATTTTATTCTAAAAATGAATAAACGAATTTTTAATCTAAAAATTAAAATTTCTAAAATGAAAGAACTTTTCGGTCCTCATAAAATATAAATAATTTTATTAATATATTATTATATATAACTATATTTGATGCATATATAAAATTAATTTTAATAGATGATAATATTAAAAACTTTTTAAATAACATCATACAGTATGTGTTTGTCAATATGTTAATTGTAAAAATGGATATTTATAAAATGATATCGCTAAAAATGGTACCAAGATTCAAGGAATGGCAAGTTCCATCGATAAACGTCTCGCAACAGCTGACGTTTTACAATTAATTACCAAGATATTGATATGCTCTTCTTATTTATTACGACGACAATAACGATAACCCTATGCTACCTACATGCCAATGATACACTCAGTGTCGTAAATATGTCAGAACAGAAACACGTTGATTTCCAACTCTTGTTTTTTTTTTTTTATTTCTTTTGCATCGTTATTTTTCTGTCCTACATAAAAAAAGAAAAGTATGAAGAAGAAGAAAAAAGAAAATTAACTCTTCAGTCCCTAGCCCTTTGCCTCTTCCCCTTTCCTATCCCCCTCATCTGAGTAAAAAAAAATAAACCCGAACGACTTTATGGACTTTATGAGAAATGAAAGAGACAGAGGACAGAATGGGTCTCCAGTTTCCATCTCGGACTTTTCGTGAAAACTTGAGTCGTTGTGAGTGCACGTGTTTCTGACATTATCATCGCGAAGCCAACAGTAAATCGTAAGGGACACACGAGTGCTGTTCAGAATCCTGCTGACCCGATCTGAAGAAGAAGAAGAAGAAAAAGAAAAAAAGAAGAAGAAGAAAAACATCTGCCTCGTCACACTAGTAGGACTCTTTAATTCTACAACCAAAGTAGAATATTTTACAGGAAGAAACAAAAATCATTTCAAAAATAAAATAAAATAAAAGAATTAATATTCAACTTTGACTAACCCCCATACTCCCACTCAAAAGAAAAGGGCTCTATTAAAATGTGATTTGAATAATTTACAAGTATATTTTTTTCGTCATTTGTAATTTATATAATAACTTAACCCTTTTTGGTCATCACAGGTTTTTATTTTTATATTGATGATGATGTTTTCACTAATAAAAGGTATAAGTGGTTTCAGTAAAATATTTAACAAAATTGTTCAGTATTATAAGAATAATTTATTATTTATTTAAAAAAAATGATTTATCATTCTTTCTTTTTTTTTTTTTGAAAAGGTGTACTACAAATATATGAAATTATTAATTATTTATTATTATTAAATAAATATTTTATTATTTGTATTTGTAAGTAACTACCAACGTTTACTTATGACCAATAAAAGTTAACACTTTGTTGATCGGCTATTTTTTTAAGAATGTATCCCATGTCACAGGCCATTACTTTGTAAATGAATTGAAAAGTAAAACAATATAAGTAATTTTTAATAAATTTTACTTATTATTATATTTTAAATAGCGTGTCGTGAATAAAAGCGCATCACGAGTTAACTTGGGACCGGTCAACAAAGTGTTAATTGTGTTTCGTTAAATTAAACGATCGCGAATAATATTTAATAATTACATTTTAACATTATAAATATAAAAAAAAATAAAATCAAGAAAGTTACAACACCATTAAATAATAAAACAAAACAAAAAATTAAAAAATAAGAAATTTAAACAAGTAAGCAAATAAGTATGTGTTAAAACTTAATTAAAAAAACAACGGTGTGTTAAAGAGAAATAAAACAAAACAATACGATAAAAAATAACAACATTAAAGGAGGTAATGGTGGAAGAGGTGAGAAAGGGGGTAAACAGAGTGGTAGAAAATAGAATATATATATATATATATATATATAAAGAAAGAGACAAAAGTTTCTTAGAAGAAGAGGACACTCTGCATTGCTAAGGAAGAAAAGAATAAACCATAAAGAAAGAAAGAATGAAAGAGATGTAGATATATATACATATATATATAAAGAGAGAGAGAGAGAGAGAGAGAAAGTCAGCCTAAAATAGGGGGCAATAAATTGTCCACTATCTTCGCCGGGTTAAACACATTAAAGCGTCTTGAGATAAGGCTGCCTGGCGGCCCGTTTGTTCACGGGGTTCCTCCTCTCCTGCCGACCAACATGAAGGACTGCAACGTGTTATCCGTGCCAGGAAGAGGGTAACAGAGAGAAAGGAGAATATTTCTACCAAGAGTAGTGAGAAAGAAACAGAAAGAGAAATCTAAACCAAAAGCTAAAGAGAAATCTAAACCTAAAGCTAAAGAGAAAGAGAAAGAACAAGAAAAAGAGATAGAATGAAAATATTTTTCTATCTTTGTCTTTCTTTCTTTATTTATTTATATAATTAAAAATGATTTGAATATTGATTTAAAAAAAAATAACATCGTAATTATCCTATATATTGTTTCACGTTATCACCATAAAATGAAGATACCCTTAAACATCTAACTAAACTAACCTTTCAATAATTTAAATAATAAAACTAAAAATAAATAAAACATCAGCTAACATTTATCCCATATATTGTTTCACGTTACCACCATAAAATGAATGGGGCTATCCCTCAATCATCTAATTAAACTAACTTTTCAGTATTTTAAAGAATAAAAAAAACTAGCAAACGTTTCTGAACAGCCGTCGTTGGTTAAATTACATTTCTGAAAGATTCCTTAACAAAGATGATTTTTCTTTACCTTAGATGAAAAGGGTTAACTTTGAACTTCCCTTTTGTGATAATGCGGTCGACAGACGGTGTGTCGCTGATTTAAGCACCGGCCTACCACTAACACTAACACTACTTAACGTTTCCAAAACCATACTGAAGATTATAGAACAGACAAGGATGACAATAACGAATTCCCAATTACTCTGCAATTAAGAAACGATTATTTTGCATAGACGAGAGAGAACATAGACTCTCTTTCCCACTCTCTAACACACACATACACACACACACACTTTCTCTCACACTTTCTATCTCTTTTTAGGTAAACGTTGCCATAAGGCGCAGCATGTCACCAAGAACTTACGCCCGAATAATATTTTAACGAGCCTCGTAAAACGATTTTGCGTTGGAATATGATGCAAAAGGAGGCTACCCGATATACCGACAATCTTCTCTACTCTAACTGAACCACCCCTTAGCCCCACCCACCCCTTCACCACTACCACTCCCGGTTGTAACAGAAACGAAGGATGGTAGGAATGACGTTAGAGGAAAAAGGCACTTTGCATATTCGTCCCTTCTTAATAATCTTCGAGGCGATTAAGTACTACGTGCTGGCATACCCCCAATCCCCCTACCCCACCCCCATCCCCCTCTTTTACTCCTCTTTCCTTCCTTTCCTATCCCTCACCACAATTTCTTCGTTCTTCTTACCGAAAAGGAAAAGCCATTATGACGAGATTATCGAACTGAGAGGAAATATCGTGGATAAGTCTTTGGGTAAGAAAAAAAAAAAAGAAGAAGAAAAAAAGGGATGATAAAAATGTGAAGAAGAAGAAGAAGAAGAAGAAAAAGAAGAAGAAGCGTGAATGGTGAATCATGGTAAATAGGGGAAAAAAAAAAAGAGAAAAATGTGTTAATGAAACGGAAAAAGATTGTACGTACGTACCACCTGAGGGGTATAAAAAGACAAAGTAAAAAAGAAATTACATCGAAGAAAATTGTGAGTATATATGAAGAAGGAAGATGAAGATGTACCAACAAAAAAGTACAAAATGGTAGTCAAACAAAAAATAAAATATTGACGAATACGAGGAAATGGAAGAAGAAAAAAAGTGGGAGATAAGAAGTATGGGACAATATAAAAAGAAAAAAAAAAAAGAAACGATAAGAATATAACGGAAATCATGTGTGTGAAGGAAATACCGAAAGAAAACAAAAAATCATAGAAAAATAATAGATATTAAAAAATTATAAGAAAAAAGAAAATTAGATAAGATAAAGATGAAATAGCGGATGAATGATATGAAAAAAAAAAAAAGAACTAATATAATATACAACGCGTAATATGAAGAAAAAGAGATAGAAAAAAAGTGAAGCATAGTGTGTAGGTTAGGTTGGTAAGTTAATAGGAATATTTATGGGACAGTGGATGAATCGATGGACACATGTAGAAGCACGTAGGACGATTACGAGTGTTCGTAAAACGTGACTCCGTGACGCATTTCTGACAGATATGGAGCAAACGATACACATACATTCACAGGACATATACATAGACACATATACATACCACTTGTGGTTAGGTGAAATATACATGTTACCACGTCCGAGTCAGGAGGCGCCTCGGAGTCCATTAATTAGCAGTAATAAACCGAGCAAACCACGATTACTGTTCCCGATTCGGTCCTATAAATGTTGACAATGAAACGATCCCTAAGTTTAGTAATACTAACTGGTTCAATTATTTTTTTATAATATAATATTATATATCATTCTATCATACTTTATTTTATCGATTAATTTATTTTAATTCGATATGTTATTTAATTGACAAAATAAATATCCATTTTTAGAATAAAACAATAATTATATGATAAATGAAATGAATAAAAGTAAATTTTTATATCATTAAATATTCATTCAATTGAATAATATTTATTGAATATTATAAATATATTATTATATTAATTATTATTTAATATTATTAAAAAAAATTAAATAGTATTATATGTAAAAATAATTATTGTATTATAATTATATAATAATTAAATTAAATAAAACTAATACATTTTCATATGATTCAATATTCATTCAATTGAATAATATTTATTAAATATTAAACATTTTTATTTGAAAAAAAAATATATATCAAACGTCTTACAATATCCTTAAAAAAAATTGTAATTCGAAACAACAACCTCACATCTCAACCGAATTTTATAATATTCTTACAAACAAATATACAAAATCATTATCTTTTAATATTATTCACACATGTCATACTATAATTAAACAATTATTTCTCTGTCCACTAAAATTGTCCAAAAAATACTTAGCTATTTATTTCTTGACTCGGACCAATTACTAATAAAACCCACCCTCTTACCATCCTATCCAAAGTTTCATTAGAAATTCGACCTAAGGTACGAAAGACGATGAAAGAGAAACCTTCCTAAACCTAAAAGGGTGAGAAAAGAGAAAACAGGGATAGATTGAGACACACAATATTAGTACTCGAGAAAGAGAGAGAGTGAGAGAATGAGTGAGAGAAAGGGAAGGGGAAAATAAGAGAAGGAGAACAAAGATATCCCGACGATTCGGCAATATCGCGCGGTCGACAAATTAGCGTTAATCCTAGGTCGTTAGGAAGATTGATGCCCAGGATTTCACTTAAAGGACGAAATAGAAGGGAAGTAGTAGTCCTGCTCGTTCTGTTAGTATCTCTCTCTCTCTCTCTCTCTTTCATCGTTCTTGTCTTCCTACTTCGTCGTTGGGATTCCTGTTCGTAAATGAAGTGGGTGGACCCCGGTAAGATTTGTCCGATTCTGTGTGTTAAACAGAAACAGACTGAGAAACATTTAAAAAGAGATAGTACAGACAATATACTATCAAGACAAAGAAGTAAAACAATGATAGAAAGAGAGACAAAATAAAAGGGACAAACTAGTATACCTGTATACATGTGTACATGTGTACACGTGTATGTGTGTGTAGAAAATATATCTTTGGAGATGAGAAAAAAGGATGAGCTACTGTGTTGAGTGTATTTCTGTGGTTAAGGGTAGAACAAAATAATAAAAAGAAGAAAAATAAGAAGATGATAAGTAAAAAGAGAGTAAGAGAGAGAGAGAGAGAGAGAGAGAGACAGTAGATGCTTCAAGAATGAAAGTAAAAGAGAAAGATAGAAGAACATTGTTAGAGGATAGAAAGAAGAAGAGCCTAGCTAGGATGACCACGGATCAATCTACCCCTTGATCGTCGTCCACCCTTGGTCCGATGTTGTGGTCTCTTCCTTTCCCCACCCCCTCTCTCTTTCTGTCCCTTTTTCTCCAACAGAAATCCACCCCCTCACCGCAAGAGTCCAAGCCACCCAACTCGGATTATCGACTCAACCGAACAACCTACCAAACGTTCAGGGAAAACTACGACGAGATATATTCAGACGACGAGGAAGAAGAAGAAGGAAAAAAATATGAGATAGAAAAGGGGAATGAAGAGAATAGTTTTCCGGTTGGACTTCGAATTTCAATGGTTCGCCCCGTTCCTTCCTTTTTTTACTATAGTCAATCTTCTTGGTTCTTGTTTTAAGTTAGGTTGATATCTAATCGTTTTTTTTTTGCTGGCGCTTACTTTCATTTGATTACTTTATTTTTTTTTTTTAGATTTTTCTATTACCATACTAAATAACTCCTAAAAAGGAATTACTCACGTGTTCGTCAAAAATTTATTTAAATAATTACAACTAGTAACTCGGGCCGATTAGGACCTTTCATCCTCGGCATGATTGAGCACTGGAGGGACTTTAAATAAAAACTCACGGTTTATGAAGTTCTACGATACCTCAAAAACACTCCTATATTGAAGCAAGTATTATGGTCTAACGATAAAAGACGATACTCGGTTTGCCATTGAAGAAGATCCATCGAAGATTTATCGAAGAATTAATCCAACATCTTTGAAAGGAAGAGAATCAATGGCTATATCTGTAAAATGAAATAGAACAAAACGATAAGTTATCTGGAATATTATCCAAAATCATATAAAATAAAATCGAATAAAAGATAAATAAAAATAAATACTTACAATGCATTCTAATGGGACGAAGCTCTATTGCACCATGGCGATGCACCTCGCGTGAATCTAATAACGCGGTATAAACGAAAATAAGAAACTATAGACGAGTTTCTTATCGCGAAACCGAAATTTTATTATACGACGAACAACACTGACTCTAATTCGCGTTTGATTTTAATTTATTATTCGCCCGATCACTGATTCTACAACTAATTCAAAGACAGCATTGCACGCAGTCAATTCAAACAAACACACGTTACATTTAAAAAAAAAAGAAATAATGACAACACATTTTTTAATTAAATAAGTAATACTTCTATTTATAGCTCATAAGGAACCAAACTTCTTGATAAAATTTTCAATATTCTATTTTTATTTTTGGTGCATATCTAAAAATATTTAAATTTATACTTCTTAGAGAATTTGGAATAATTATATTATATATTCAGTGAATAAATAAGTGCCTTCAGAAATGCCATTAGATATACTGTAGTAATTTAAAACATTAAAATATAAGAAAATCTCAAAATGTTTGTTGTTAAATCCAACGATGATCACCTGTAACAAAAAGAAAACAATATTAATCATATAATCAAGTGGTACAGAGTAGCCTAACAGAAATTTTCCAATTCGTAGATGCACTTTTCAATTGAATTCTCTATTTATTTTAATCAAAACTCTATTTACGTTGCAATAAAATTAAATTTAAACGCGTGATTTTACATTTACATAAAAAAAAAAGAAAAGTAAAGATATAAAGCTACTACAAAAAAATATCTATTAATTATTATAAAATACTTTGAAAAACTACTATTCTATAGAAAAGATAAATTACAAGTGTAATAAAATACGATTACAGTGAAAAAATTTAAAGACAAAACAAGAAAAGGGAAATTACATTAATATTATTCAAACGTTAATTGAGCTTAAAAATTTAATAATAAGGGAATTTTCATGTTTTTGACTCTAATTAACTAAAAACTTATGCATCTATTTGACGATAGAGACACGACTTTGGTGTCCCAAGGAGATGGAATGGTCCATCATCTCCAACAACAACTAGAAATTAATGACGAGCAAAGAAATAATACAATAAAATATAAAATATGACTAAAGAACCATTCTCGAAAGGTTCGAACATGATGTTGAACCTTTGAAAATAATTCAATAGCCTATAGTTGCCCTCTTCAGCCACAATTATGTGGGGGCCTCTTCGGCATATGCCTCTTCTTTCTTCTTTTCCTGAAAACTGCATTTGGACATTTTCTATGAGCAAGCAAGATAAGATTTTTCATACTACTTTTGCAAATAAACTCGTATTTTGTTATTATTCTAATTCTCAATTATTAAAAAATTAATTTACATTTCGCGTTCACTTTTCTAGCTCGTGGACCATCAATGAATTTAGAATTCATTGATCATACACGAGAACATTTAATCAAATGTCCAAGCAGACAATAATTTCCCTCGATGACCTAATAACACTTCGCACTTTTAATGTCGAGTAATAAAATCGAATTGAAATAAATAGTGCAATAAATGTAATGCATTTTCTTGCAATACTTTTATTTCATTAATTCGTTATATTTAATTATATCAAATATTTCTAGCTGTAAGAGGAAATCGCGATAGTGCGTAGTGCTAATCCTGAAATACTTAAAACTAAGTATCAAATGCATCAAAGAATTTGCGAATTGTATTCGACTCTATCTCGTTCGAGATAAAATCGAAGTCGAAATAAATCTTTCAAATGGTTGCAAATACCTTTGAATCATGATACATAATAAAGATCACAAAATAGTTACAAAATAAATTAACAAATCAAGCATAATACAGAATGAGATGATAAAATTTTGTAACAATTCTGTATAAACCAGGAGGCGGAATTTCCACTCCGGAGTGGAAGCAAGAAGTCTAATGCCTTTCCTGGATCCTACCTACTTAAAATTTAAGTTTTTACATTCATTCAGAGAAGTATGCTACCTGCCTGCCTATTATCCATATTTTTACCCATTTTAAGAAAAACCATACATACCCACCCACTCACTCCACGGTTCTCACACATACCACCAGGGTGCAAAAGCCTAAACTAGAGAGCATGCCCCGGGGCACCTCCGACACCCTAGTTCAACCACGTTTTCTAAACTTATATGCTAATGGGTATACGTACGTTTTGCTGTAATCGTCTGCCAAGGCTAGTGATTATTGCATAAATAACTAAAGCAAAAATACAAGTATACACTAGTATATATGCATACTAGTTATATACAAGTATATCAAAGTTTCCATAAATATATGCAGTAACTCTACTATGCAAACGAGATTATCAAAAAAATCAGAAATTTGAGGAAAAAGAAACGCGTATTTTTTATATCACACGTGATATGTAGAAGTAGTGCTTTGAGTATTTATTAATGTATTAAATGAATAAAAAATATCGCGAAACGATGTACAATACACACTACCTAATACGCACACACAGGTGTAAAGTACATCGTGCAATCACTAGCACAATAACAGCCGCCAATAGGGGAAAAAACTAAAACTAAACCCACGCTAACTGTTTCTCACCCATACGTGTAACACCTGGGCACACGCATACATGAGAACGCAGAAAGTATGGGGGGGAGAAACGGGAGATTAGTATATTAGAAGCTGAAAATCCTGATCTAAAAAATTTGATTAAGACATAAATACATAAATACATTTATATAAAAATTCATCTAAGCGACTAAGGACTCTACAAGTTACTTCATAAATAATGACTTTAAATATTATTTAATATAGTTAATTAATATATTTCAAAACCTCGGACGACTCCTTTCATTAAGTTGGCTGTTCTAATGAAAGAACTGGGCTTTGAGCCGCCACTTAACTGCCAAAGTCTGTCCGTCGCGAATGTGTTTGTCTTCTTGCTCATTTATTTAAAATATCAAAGTATTGATATATCAAAATTAATTTCGATTACATAAACTATGTACGAAGCAATGCATGTAAGACATTTATTACATGCTTTTAACACGTAATAAAAAAAAAGTGCATTTATTAATTGCATTATTAATTAAAAGAATTTAACCGATGAGACAAGAAAACCTATCCTGAACTAATAATAAAACATACAATAAAATATACAATTTTCATGAGTAACTCCTAAATAGGAATTACTCATGTGCTCGTCAATAATTTATTTAAATAATTACAACCAGTAACTCGTGCCGATTCGGACCTTTCATCCTCGGCATGATTGAGCACTGGAGGGACTTTAAATAAAAACTCACGATTTAAGAAGTTCTGCGATGGCTCCAAAACACTCCTACTTCGCAGCAAGTATTGTAGTCTGACCATGGAAGACGATACTCGATTTGCCATTGAAGAACATTCATCGAAGATCCATCGAAGAATTAATCCAACATCTTTGAAAGGAAGAGAATCAATGGTTATATCTGTAAAATAAAATAGAACAAAACGATAAGTTATCTATAATATTATCCAAAATCATATACAATAAAATCGAATAAAAGATAAATAAAAATGAATACTTACAATGCATTCCAATAGGATGCAGCTCTATTGCACCATGGCGATGCACCTCGCGTGAATCTAATAACGCGGTATAAACGAAAATAAGAAACTATAGATGAGTTTCTTATCGCGAAACCGAAATTTTATTATACGACGAACAACACTGACTTTAATTCGCGTTTGATTTTAATTTATTACTCACGCGATCACTTATTCTACAACTAATTTAAAGACTGCATTGCACGCAGTTTGATGATACAACTGTTAACACTGCATTGCAAACTGTTGAGTTTCTTTACCGAAAAAACGAAACTTCAATATGCGACGATCAACACTGAATTTACTCCTGCCGACTTTCTTATATATTATTTTAACACGATGCAACACACGAGAACCTCATTGCCTACGCGCTCGATTGCAATGATTTTCTGAAACATAACAAGAAAAAGAACAATTAATATCATTCTCGTAATAAAAATCCACAGAAATTATCATAGAAATGTTTGATAGTAAAATATACTTACTTTTAGTCTTCGTTGATGATTGCAGGATGGGTATCCTACCCTTAGGATGACGATGTATAAAATAAAATTAAATAAAAAATCTGAAAAAAGCTGAAACATACTAAAGATTATAATACAACATTTCCTGTAAATCATTTCTGAAGGCAAGATACATTAAAAAATGTGTTGTCATAAAACGTTAAAACACTGCCGTATTGCTTCGCGCACGATTGCAATCTGTAACAGAAATAAAAAACAATACTGTTAATATCATTACTATTATTGAACACCATTGAAATTTTTGTGGAATTAATCAATATAAAACTATACTCACTTTGAATATATATCGATGAATGCACGATGGGTCTCCTACCCTTAGGACGACGATAAATTAAATGTTTAAAATAAAGAAAAGAAACTGGCGGGTTTCTTTACCGAAAAAACGAAACTTTGATATGCAACGATCAACACTGAGTCTAGTATATTCTGGAACAGAAAAAGAAAAAGTACAATTAATATCATTGTCTTATTAAAAAAAAGAAACTATTAAAATTATAAAAGAGATGTTTGTTAAGAAATATAATTACTTTTAATCTTCTGTGATGAATGCACGATAGGTATCCTACCCTTAGGATGACGATGAATAAAAAAAATAAAAATATAAAACCTGAAACATACTAAAAATTATAGTACAAATATTTCTTGTAAATTATTTCTCAAGGCAGGACATACATTAAAACCATTGAATATTTTTGATAAAATATTCAATGGTAAATAAAAAGAAATAATTTAATAATCTATGAGAATTGACATATTTAAAAGTTAAAGTTATTAAATATTTATGAAATTGATCAAAGTATGCAACTATTTGCTTACAATATTACATATCAAGTATGCAATGTTAGTATAAATATTAATTAAAAATCCTTAAAGTTGTCTAAATAAAACAGTAATTGTATCAGCAAACTCAATAAAGAGTAACATAAAAAATAAACCAGATTTTATACCATTCTATGCAATGAAAAGCTTTTTAAACTATTAAAATCAAAACGATAACGTTAGAAATAAAATTATTAAATAATTTAATACGATTTATTTTCGTAGATGTTGTCTCGTTGAAAGATAGATGACGAATACGAGGTACGTTACTACATAACCTTGGTAGAGGAGATCTCGGGAGTGTCGAACGCTCGGCTATTATACCTATGTTATCGGCTGTTTACGTTTTGTTGTCGGAAATTCGACGAAGAAAATTCCTCGAGAAATTCCTGGAAATAAAAATACACATTTATAATAACTTATATGTCGAGTGTATTGTTTTCTTATTCTTCTTCTCTCTCTCTCACTCCTTCTCTCTCACTCTTTCTGTAGTATATTTAAAAATAATAATGCTCACCTCGCCGTACTTGGAGAAGATAAAAAAAGTTGCCACAAGGTTAAAAGATTAGTGAATTCGTGTTATAACTCTTCCCATGCTTAGAAAGCTAAAAAATAAAAGTAAAATATGAAAAAACTCACGTATAACATTCGTTATATATAACACCATATATATAACAGGAAGGTGTACGTTAGATAATTAATTGAAACAATTACCTGAAATTAACGGGATAACAAAATCCGCTGCAACACGTATACAGATGACAGATTAAAAAATTCGAAAGATTCGCCATATTGAAGTGCATAAAACAGGCGCATAAGACTGGCGCGAAAATACTGCATGCGCGAAAATGATGCGTAGTAGATCTTCTTTCCACCTATAATAAAGAAAAATTTCGAAAGATTAAAAATACGATATAGAAGCATAAAAATTGTCAAAATATACTCAAAAAATCAAAATCGATCCTTTTATCCTTTATATATTGTAATAGAAAGGTGTGAACCTTACAAAATATCTTTTAATTACCTGATTTTAACGAGACGATTACACTCCGATGTGTTCTCCACGAAAGACGCCATGAAACTAAAGAATTCGGACGAAAGCTTGGCTGTGATTGGCTAATTCATTTTTTTGAACATGAAAAGGGTCCCCACAGCTTCTTACACGGACAGAATCTGACCTTCTTTATGACCACGCTGGTCAAACTACATATGATAATTTATTTATTAAATAAATTAAAAATCATTTCTATTTTTCTAATAAATGTACACAACACTTATAAATATTCTAAAAATAATGAATTGAATAAAGACAATGTAGACATTACGAAAACTTTGTCGTTTCGCATAAAAGAATACAATCATATAGATGAGAATTGTCGATATAAAAATGTCTAATATAAAATGCAGCATATGAAAGAATAAATTGCCAAAATCTGTATCGATAAAGAATCTTTACAATTTAAATACTTTCCGATATACATAATTGTTTTAAATAAATTTACAATAACGTTTATACACGATTCACACGAAGATCATTCTACATGATTTTCTATGCTATAAGATCCTACATTCTCTTTATTCTATTCATTATTTTTAGAATAATTATGAATAACGTGTACGTTTTATTTCTAATCGAAAAAAGAAACATTAATTTATAATATATCACAATTATTTTCTATTTAATGTACCTTAAATCCTATGAAATATTTAAACCAATGTATATGCCTAGAAACAATCTGAAATGTAATTAGAGAATATTAGAATGATAAAATAATTGTTAAATAATTAATATAAGTGCATATTGTTATCTAATAACTCATTACATATGATCTATGTACCTTTCTCTTCAAGATTCACCTTTTAACTGAGGCATTATCCTCTGTGAAAATGCTTTTATTTTAATGTTGTCTATATGACTGTTGGAATGTTATGGATGTTGGAAATGAATATAATATCCCAAATATAAAGATTATTATAAATTAAAACTATGCAACCCTATCATTTTTTCCTTCTATTGTAATTATTATAGGGCTCTTATGCAAATATGACATCTAGTTTTACATTGTCCTGTAATAAAAGTAGAGTGTATTAGAATGATAAAATAAATGTTAAATAATTAATACAAGTGCATATTGTTATCTAAAAACTCATTACATATGATCAATGTACCTTTTTCTCGAGATTCATTTTTAGACAGAGACATTTTCTTCTAAAAAATACTTTTTTTTAATGTTGGTTAGGTTATTTTTCAAATGTAGCCCATTTATGCAACACAAAAACATTCAAAATAAAGAGAAATTTAGATTATAACTCTCTAAATTTTACACTTTTCTCACTGATATTTTACACACTTTAACTTGTAAATATAAAAATAATGAATAGAATAAAAACAGAATGCATAATAAAAACATTATCTCATTGCATACGAGAAAATAATCATGTAGATAAGAAACTTTTTCAAAGAAATTAGTAAAACAATTGACAATCTATCGCTTGCCAACAGTATAAAAGTCCCTATTATCCATATCGATAATGTAAAAACGCGCCTTTATGATGAAGATTTATTTTTATAAGGATGGCAAGCGAAAAATTGTCAATTGTTTTACTAAATTCTTTGAAAAAGTTTCTCATCTACATGATTATTTTCTCGTATGCAATGAGATAATGTTCTTATTATGTATTCTTTTTTTATTTTGTTCATTATTTTTATAATGTATACAATTAAAGTGTGTAAAGTATTGTGTAGAGTGAAAAGAGTGTAAAAATAAGAGAATTATAATCTGAAATTCTGTTTATTTCGAATGTTATTTGCGTTGCATACATGGGCAAATTTGGAAAATAACCTAAACAACATTAAAATAAAAGCATTTTCACAGAGGATAATGCCTCAGTTAAAAGGTGAATCTTGAAGAGAAAGGTACATAGATCATATGTAATGAGTTATTAGATAACAATATGCACTTATATTAATTATTTAACAATTATTTTATCATTCTAATATTCTCTAATTACATTTCAGATTGTTTCTAGGCATATACATTGGTTTAAATATTTCATAGGATTTAAGGTACATTAAATAGAAAATAATTGTGATATATTATAAATTTATGTTTCTTTTTTCGATTAGAAATAAGACGTACACGTTATTCATAATTATTCTAAAAATAATGAATAGAATAAAGAGAATGTAGGATCTTATAGCATAGAAAATCATGTAGAATGATCTTCGTGTGAATCGTGTATAAACGTTATTGTAAATTTATTTAAAACAATTATGTATATCGGAAAGTATTTAAATTGTAAAGATTCTTTATCGATACAGATTTTGGGAATTTATTCTTTCATATATGCTGTATTTTATATTAGACATTTTTATATCGACAATTCTCATCTATATGATTGTATTCTTTTATGCGAAACGACAAAGTTTTCGTAATGTCTACATTGTCTTTATTCAATTCATTATTTTTAGAATATTTATAAGTGTTGTGTACATTTATTAGAAAAATAGAAATGATTTTTAATTTTTTAATAAATAAATTATCATATGTAGTTTGACCAGCGTGGTCATAAAGAAGGTCAGATTCTGTCCGTGTAAGAAGCTGTGAGGACCCTTTTCATGTTCAAAAAAATGAATTAGCCAATCACAGCCAAGCTTTCGTCCGAATTCTTTAGTTTCATGGCGTCTTTCGTGGAGAACACATCGGAGTGTAATCGTCTCGTTAAAATCAGGTAATTAAAAGATATTTTGTAAGGTTCACACCTTTCTATTACAATATATAAAGGATAAAAGGATCGATTTTGATTTTTTGAGTATATTTTGACAATTTTTATGCTTCTATATCGTATTTTTAATCTTTCGAAATTTTTCTTTATTATAGGTGGAAAGAAGATCTACTACGCATCATTTTTGCGCATGCAGTATTTTCGCGCCAGTCTTATGCGCCTGTTTTATGCACTTCAATATGGCGAATCTTTCGAATTTTTTAATCTGTCATCTGTATACGTGTTGCAGCGGATTTTGTTATCCCGTTAATTTCAGGTAATTGTTTCAATTAATTATCTAACGTACACCTTCCTGTTATATATATGGTGTTATATATAACGAATGTTATACGTGAGTTTTTTCATATTTTACTTTTATGTTTTAGCTTTCTAAGCATGGGAAGAGTTATAACACGAATTCACTAATCTTTTAACCTTGTGGCAACTTTTTTTATCTTCTCCATGTACGGCGAGGTGAGCATTATTATTTTTAAATATAAGCATATAAGCATATAGAAATACTACAGAAAGAGTGAGAGAGAAGGAGTGAGAGAGAGAGAAGAAGAATAAGAAAACAATACACTCGACATATAAGTTATTATAAATTTGTATTTTTATTTCCAGGAATTTCTCGAGGAATTTTCTTCGTCGAATTTCTGACAACAAAACGTAAACAGCCGATAACATAGGTATAATAGCCGAGCGTTCGACACTCCCGAGATCTCCTCTACCAAGGTTATGTAGTAACGTACCTCGTATTTGTCTTCTATCTTTCAACGAGACAACATCTACGAAAATAAATCGTATTAAATTATTTAATAATTTTATTTCTAACGTTATCGTTTTGATTTTAATAGTTTAAAAAGCTTTTCATTGCATAGAATGGTATAAAATCTGGTTTATTTTTTATGTTACTCTTTATTGAGTTTGCTGATACAATTACTGTTTTATTTAGACAACTTTAAAGATTTTTAATTAATATTTATACTAACATTGCATACTTGATATGTAATATTGTAAGCAAATAGTTGCATACTTTGATCAATTTCATAAATATTTAATAACTTTAACTTTTAAATATGTCAATTCTCATAGATTATTAAATTATTTCTTTCTATTTACCATTGAATATTTTACCAAAAATATTCAATGGTTTTAATGTATGTCCTGCCTTGAGAGATAATTTACAAGAAATATTTGTACTATAATTTTTAGTATGTTTCAGGTTTTATATTTTTATTTTTTTATTCATCGTCATCCTAAGGGTAGGATACCTATCGTGCATTCATCACAGAAGATTAAAAGTAATTATATTTCTTAACAAACATTTCTTTTATAATTTTAATAGTTTCTTTTTTTAATAAGACAATGATATTAATTGTACTTTTTCTTTTTCTGTTCCAGAATATACTAGACTCAGTGTTGATCGTTGCATATCAAAGTTTCATTTTTTCGGTAAAGAAACCCGCCAGTTTCTTTTCTTTATTTTAAACATTTAATTCATCGTCGTCCTAAGGGTAGGAGACCCATCGTGCATTCATCGATATATATTCAAAGTGAGTATAGTTTTATATTGATTAATTCCACAAAAATTTCAATGGTGTTCAATAATAATAATGATATTAACAGTATTGTTTTTTATTTCTGTTACAGATTGCAATCGTGCGCGAAGCAATACGGGAGTGTTTTAACGTTTTATGACAACACATTTTTTAATGTATCTTGCCTTCAGAAATGATTTACAGGAAATGTTGTATTATAATCTTTAGTATGTTTCAGCTTTTTTCAGATTTTTTATTTAATTTTATTTTATACATCGTCATCCTAAGGGTAGGATACCCATCCTGCAATCATCAACGAAGACTAAAAGTAAGTATATTTTACTATCAAACATTTCTATGATAATTTCTGTGGATTTTTATTACGAGAATGATATTAATTGTTCTTTTTCTTGTTATGTTTCAGAAAATCATTGCAATCGAGCGCGTAGGCAATGAGGTTCTCGTGTGTTGCATCGTGTTAAAATAATATATAAGAAAGTCGGCAGGAGTAAATTCAGTGTTGATCGTCGCATATTGAAGTTTCGTTTTTTTTCGGTAAAGAAACTCGACAGTTTGCAATGCAGTGTTAACAGTTGTATCATCAAACTGCGTGCAATGCAGTCTTTGAATTAGTTGTAGAATAAGTGATCGGGCGAGTAATAAATTGAAATCAAACGCGAATTAAAGTCAGTGTTGTTCGTCGTATAATAAAATTTCGGTTTCGCGATAAGAAACTCATCTATAGTTTCTTATTTTCGTTTATACCGCGTTATTAGATTCACGCGAGGTGCATCGCCATGGTGCAATAGAGCTTCGTCCCATTGGAATGCATTGTAAGTATTCATTTTTATTGATCTTTTATTCGATTTTATTTTATATGATTTTGGATAATATTCCAGATAACTTATCGTTTTGTTCTATTTCATTTTACAGATATACCCATTGATTCTCTTCCTTTCAAAGATGTTGGATTAATTCTTCGATGGATCTTCGATGAATGTTCTTCAATGGCAAATCGAGTATCGTCTTCCATGGTCAGACTACAATACTTGCTGCGAAGTAGGAGTGTTTTGGAGCCATCGCAGAACTTCTTAAATCGTGAGTTTTTATTTAAAGTCCCTCCAGTGCTCAATCATGCCGAGGATGAAAGGTCCGAATCGGCACGAGTTACTGGTTGTAATTATTTAAATAAATTATTGACGAGCACATGAGTAATTCCTACTTAGGAGTTACTCATGAAAATTGTATATTTTATTGTATGTTTTATTATTAGTTCAGGATAGGTTTTCTTGTCTCATCGGTTAAATTCATTTAATTAATAATGCAATTAATAAATGCACTCTCTTTTTTATTACGTGTTAAAAGCATGTAATAAATGTCTTACATGCATTGCTTCGTACATAGTTTATGTAATCGAAATTAATTTTGATATATCAATACTTTGATATTTTAAATAAATGAGCAAGAAGACAAACTCATTCGCGACGGATAGATTCTGGCAATTAAGTGGTGGCTCAAAGCCCAGTTCTTTCATTAGAACAGCCAACTTAATGAAAGGAGTCGTCCGAGGTTTGCAAAAAATATCCATCATTATTGTAGAGTCTTTTAATACATCCTTACCTCGAAACTATAATTGTTTCATATGGTGTAACTTTTTTTTTCATTCGCTTGTTTAAGTCATTATTCACCAAATGACTTGTAGAGTCCTTAGCCCGTTTAGATGAATTTTTATTGAAATCTTTTGATATATTTATATATGTTAATTATATTTTTTTAGATCAGGATTTTCAGCTTCTAATATACTAATCTCCCGTTTCTCCCCCCCATATTTTCTGCGTTCTCATGTATGCGTGTGCCCAGGTGTTACACGTATGGGTGAGAAACAGTTAGCGTGGGTTTAGTTTTAGTTTTTTCCCTATTGGCGGCTGTTATTGTGCTAGTGATTGCACGATGTACGTTACACCTGTGTGTGCGTATTAGGTAGTGTGTATTGTACATCGTTACGCGATATTTTTTTATTCATTTAATACATCATTAAATACTTAAAGCATTATTTCTACATATCTATCTTCATTCTTATATTTATATTAAATATTTCTCATTTTTTTTAATAATCGTTTGCATAGTAGAGTTACTGCATTTATTTGTGGAAACTTTGATATACTTGTATATTACTAGTATGCATACATATATACTAGTGTATACTTGTATTTTTGCTTTAGTTTTGTATGCAATAATCATTAGCCTTGGCAGTCGATTTCAGCAAAACGTACGTATACCCATTAGCATATAAGTTTAGAAAACGTGGTTGAACTAGGGTGTCGGAGGTGCCCCGGGGCATGCTCTCTAGTTTAGGCTTTTGCACCCTGGTGGTATGTGTGAGAACCGTGGAGTGAGTGGGTGGGTATGTATGGTTTTTCTTAAAATGGGTAAAAATATGGATAATAGGCAGGCAGGTAGCATACTTCTCTGAATGAATGTGAAAACTTAAATTTTAAGTAGGTAGGATCCAGGAAAGGCATTAGACTTCTTGCTTCCACTCCGGAGTGGAAATTCCGCCTCCTGGTTTATACAGAATTGTTACAAAATTTTATCATCTTATTCTGTATTATGCTTGATTTGTTAATTTATTTTGTAACTATTCTGTGATCTTTATTATGTATCATGATTCAAAGGTATTTGCAACCATTTGAAAGATTTATTTCGACTTCGATTTTATCTCGAACGAGATAGAGTCGAATCCAATTCGCAAATTCTTTGATGCATTTGATACTTAATTTTAAGTATTTCAGGATTAGCACTACGCACTATCGCGATTTCCTCTTACAGCTAGAAATATTTGATATAATTAAATATAACGAATTAATGAAATAAAAGTATTGCAAGAAAATGCATTACATTTATTGCACTATTTATTTCAATTCGATTTTATTACTCGACATTAAAAGTGCGAAGTGTTATTAGGTCATCGAGGGAAATTATTGTCTGCTTGGACATTTGATTAAATGTTCTCGTGTATGATCAATGAATTCTAAATTCATTGATGGTCCACGAGCTAGAAAAGTGAACGCGAAATGTAAATTAATTTTTTAATAATTGAGAATTAGAATCATAACAAAATACGAGTTTATTTGCAAAAGTAGTATGAAAAATCTTATCTTGCTTGCTCATAGAAAATGTCCAAATGCAGTTTTCAGGAAAAGAAGAAAGAAGAGGCATATGCCGAAGAGGCCCCCACATAATTGTGGCTGAAGAGGGCAACTATAGGCTATTGAATTATTTTCAAAGGTTCAACATCATGTTCGAACCTTTCGAGAATGGTTCTTTAGTCATATTTTATATTTTATTGTATTATTTCTTTGCTCGTCATTAATTTCTTGTTGTTATTGGAGATGATGGACCATTCCATCTCCTTGGGACACCAAAGTCGTGTCTCTATCGTCAAAAAGATGCATAAGTTTTTAGTTAATTATAGTCAAAAACATGAAAATTCCCTTATTATTAAATTTTTAAGCTCAATTAACATTTGACGAATATTAAAGTAATTTCCCTTTTCTTGTTTTGTCTTTAAATTTTTTCACTGTAATCGTATTTTATTACACTTGTAATTTATCTTTTCTATAGAATAGTAGTTTTTCAAAGTATTTTATAATAATTAATAGATATTTTTTTGTAGTAGCTTTATATCTTTACTTTTCTTTTTTTTTATGTAAATGTAAAATCACGCGTTTAAATTTAATTTTATTGCAACGGTAAATAGAGTTTTGATTAAAATAAATAGAGAATTCAATTGAAAAGTGCATCTACGAATTGGAAAATTTCTGTTAGGCTACTCTGTACCACTTGATTGTATGATTAATATTGTTTTCTTTTTGTTACAGGTGATCATCGTTGGATTTAACAACAAACATTTTGAGATTTTCTTATATTTTAATGTTTTAAATTACTACAGTATATCTAATGGCATTTCTGAAGGCACTTATTTATTCACTGAATATATAATATAATTATTCCAAATTCTCTAAGAAATATAAATTTAAATATTTTTAGATATGCACCAAAAATAAAAATAGAATATTGAAAGTTTTATCAAGAAGTTTGGTTCCTTATGGGCTATAAATAGAAGTATTACTTATTTAATTAAAAAATGTGTTGTCAGTATTTCTTTTTTTTTTAAGTGTAACGTGTGTTTGTTTGAATTGACTGCGTGCAATGCAGTCTTTGAATTAGTTGTAGAATCAGTGATCGGGCGAATAATAAATTAAAATCAAACGCGAATTAGAATCAGTGTTGTTCGTCGTATAATAAAATTTCGGTTTCGCGATAAGAAACTCATCTATAGTTTCTTATTTTCGTTTATACCGCGTTATTAGATTCACGCGAGGTGCATCGCCATGGTGCAATAGAGCTTCGTCCCATTGGAATGCATTGTAAGTATTCATTTTTATTGATCTTTTATTCGATTTTATTTTATATGATTTTGGATAATATTCCAGATAACTTATCGTTTTGTTCTATTTCATTTTACAGATATAGCCATTGATTCTCTTCCTTTCAAAGATGTTGGATTAATTCTTCGATAAATCTTCGATGGATCTTCTTCAATGGCAAACCGAGTATCGTCTTTTATCGTTAGACCATAATACTTGCTGCAATATAGGAGTGTTTTTGAGGTATCGCAGAATTTCTCAAACCGTGAGTTTTTATTTAAAGTCCCTCCAGTGCTCAATCATGCCGAGGATGAAAGGTCCTAATCAGCCCTAGTTACTAGTTTTAATTATTTAAATAATTCTATAATTTAAATATTGAAAATCTTTTCAGTCACTTACGAATATAAAAAAAAAAATTCAACCATAATCATCGATAATATCCTAAAAAAGAAAACTCATACATTATTGCAAATGAAAAAATATAAAACGGGTCAAGAAGATTCCAATTGGAACCAATAGTAACTTAAAGCGTTGTTAAACTTGTATATTACCAGGGGTCGAAATCGTTTTGAGTATCGTTTCAGGAGAATAGGTTTGTCGTAAAGAGCTCGAAGCAGAAGATGAAAACAGGAAGAAAAAAAAGAAAAAGAAAGAGAGAAAGAGAGAAAGAGGCTTGGCCCTATAGTTCACAAAGAAGACTATCTTGATCAGCTGGAAGGCAGCACGAGACACACACCACCACCACTACCAACCATCAACCACCACTACCATCACCACGTCAGTCCTAACATCTGCGAATTCGGCACGGTTAGGTCCGAACCCAAGGAATGAGAAAAGAGAAGATAGGTCTAACCGATGACACGCCGCCTTCGGGCAAGAATCTTCAAGAGACTCCTCAACTCGATGATGATCCTTTCGCGAGCTCAACTATGGGGACTTTAACTTTCTCTCTCTCTCGCTCTCTCTCTCTCTCATCTTTCTTATTCCGTTTTCTATCTTTCTTCATCGTACTTCGGGTGCTCGAACTGTGGGAGGGGAAGGACAGAGAGGTTGGGGGGACCTTCTTATACGTTCGTTCGCCCTAACTTTTTACGAGCGTCCTCCAACAAGAGAGAAAGAGAGTTCTCGTAATTGCCTCTTTAGCGGTATCCCCCCGGATAACTCTCTTGGTACCCAGGTTCCTTTTTTTTTTTTTTTTACCATACTATGAGAGTGAGACAGAAAGATAAAATGTAAGAAAAAGAGATAGTGTAGTCTTCGAACATCATTCTCATTCTATTCCTATCTTATTTCTCTTTCTATATTTTGAAGTGTAAAACATCCAGTGACAAGTATTGTCAGCCATGCGTTTTATTTTCTAAGACTAGGAATAGAGTCTTAATAAAGTTTGAATCTTTGAATTTTTGAATTTTTGAATTTTTGAATATTTGTTACTGAAGATTTTCTTGAAACAATCTAGATGAGAATCAGTGAATTATCATTGGATGAATTTTTATTAGATCGGAATGAAAACCAGTTGAAAGTTTTGGGTTGGATCTAGAAAATGATAGGAATAGGATGAAGGTTTGAATGTTGAAGCAAATAAGAATGAAAAATATTCTTTTTCAATGACCAAATGACAACGATAGAATAATAAAATGCAAAATAATATTATAGTCTTCCAACATCATTCTCATACATCAATTCCACACATATTTTTTTATCAATTCTTAAAAGACTGGCAGAACATTGATGCAAATCCACAAGACACGTGGATGCATTTTATTTTAGACTATTTCTAGTCAAAAATTCTAACTCATAGTGTTTCCTAACGCATTTTCTGGACAATATATAGACTGTAAAAATCAGGAAGAGGAAAATATTGTATTATTATACATCGACGAGTATTTTACAGTCCAAAGTCTTCGGGTTCGGGTTGGGATGGTATGTGGGAGAGGTGGAGAAGGGTTGGTCTAGAGAAAAAGATAGGAATAAGAAAAGGGTGAGAGATATTGAAGTGAACTAAAGTGTTAGATAGAAAAAGATAAAGTGAGAAATGTGTATATGCACTTGGAGAAGGTGGAGGAGGAAGAGGAGAAGGAGGAGGCTTTCTCGAAGCATCCACTCGGTATGTTCACGCGACTTTGCTTCATTCGTTTATCCGTTCATTCTTACTATCCTTGAACGAGTCGTGCTTTTAACTCTCGAGTGTCCAACTCTCTCTCTCTCTCTCTCTTCACCGATGTGTTTCCGTGTTCAACTAATGCGAATCGATCTCTACTTACTATCTTTTTTTTTTTTTTTATCTATACCAATATGTCTACTTTTTCTTTTCCTTAATTTTATTTTTCATGTTTTTTTTTTTATTTTTATTTTTTTTTTTTTTTTTTAATAGACCAACGTCTTATCTTTCTTCAAAATTTTTTTCTATTTTAAATTACATTCATTTTTTATTTTTAGATCATTCGTATTAATGTATCACGTTAACCAAAATTACTTATTTAAATTAAGTTTAATATTTATTTAATTTAAATTAATTTAATTTATTTATTTATTTTAATTAGGTATTTATTTATAGATAAATTATTATTAAATTCTAGTAAAGAATTTATTATATAATATTTTCTTTTATTAATAAAAAAAATCTTTAAAAATCTCATATCAAGATTTTTCCTTATCTCATCTTTTATAAGTTCATTCAAAAGATTAATTCATCTGATTATTCTAATTATAATTATCTTTTAGATTTATCTCTTTCATTCATTATCAATCTCAGTATTTATCAACCACACTACTAACATTTCTTATTATTATTTTAATTTTATTTTATTTTTAAATTTCTTCACATTTTCAATATGAATTTCTAACACTTGAAAATAAGATAGAAAGTTTTTGGAAAAATTTGATCCACCACTCTCTCTTTCCTTTTACATTGAGATATGGAAAAATCGTAACTTGATTTCAACTTTTTATTCTACATCCTTTTCTTTTTTTGTTCTTTTTTATTTTTATTTATTTTTATTTTTTTTTTTTTTTTTTTTATTCTGTGGTAGCCATCATTCGATGAAAAAGCATTTAGAAACGATAAAGATAACCGATATAGACGTATCAATGCCTGCACTATACTATACTACTTGTATTCTCTTCGGAATATTATTTTCTTCGAGCTTTCATCTCCAAGCAGAATAATGCGCATTGTATTATACTCCTTTCCTCTTTTACTTTTTTTTTCTTTTCTTTTCTTTTCTTTTTCCTTTCCTTTCTTTCTTTATCTTTACTCTTTTTCTCATTTTCTTTCTTTAAGATATCTCTCATTCAACCTACACGTAGAAAGATACAAGGAAGAACGTAACTCATGCGATCGCAAATTATGGTGGTGTCGATGAAACGTTCTAACTGTTAAGTAATTAACATAACCATCCTAACAGTTAATCACTTCCAAGAGTATGACTATTATCTATTGTATTCTATTTCACATTAATTATTATATTATATTTATCAATGACCTCCAATTTTTTTGAAATATTTTTTTTTTTTCAAAAAATTGAACTCACAATTAGAATGTGTTACTTCCTAAATGATTCAATTCAAAATATAATTGTTAAAAAATTATTATAAAAAATTTAATATTATTATTAAAAAATAAATTATATATCCAGTACTATATAACAAAATTAACTAGAAAAATAAAATACGTGAATACTTAAACCAAAAGAAAGCAAAATCAGAAACCTAACTAAATAATATAATTAAAAAAAAAAAAATAAAGAAAAAAGAAACCATCAGATTATTTATGGTGAATAATAATAAAATTTGAGAATAGATCGATCAATCATATTTTTAGTGTTCCTGAAAAATGTTCATTTTTATTTTTTTATGATTCTTTGAATGGATTTAACGATTTCGAAGGTTTTTTTGACCGTAAATGTATTATACACGCACGTAATGAATATTTGAATAAGTACGAGTAATATCATAATGGATAAGAATTTTTCGATATGGAATTTAACGAAATTGTAAAAGGGGACTTTTGAATATAACGGATATTAACGTGTGCGGTCGATTCGAGATCGGTTTGATAACGATGGTGTGCCAGCCGAATTGTAATCGTTTTGCGACCGGATGAGGTACATCGTTCGAATTGGCATTTAAACCATTTCAACGATTATGCGAGACCATACTGAAGAGTTAAATGTCACTGCATACGTATTCCAATTATTTCTTCAATATATATATATATATATATATATATATATACATTAAAATATGAACTAACATATATATGTATATGTGTGTAAGTGTATTATTTAATTATACGAATGTTCCTTCCTTTTATTTATTTTATTTTATTTTTTTTTTTAGCATGAATATAGTAAATTCGATATTTCACTTAACAAGTTCTACAGATTTTACATAATTGCTTGTTTTTTTTTTTATTCTTTTTTCATTGAATTCTGTAAAGTGATTGAAAGGGTAGAAAGAATGGAGAAAAAGATTTTTGTATAATAAAATTAATTTATTTTTATATATACTTGTGATAAGACAAATGTAATGGTATTTTTCTACGATGGGGTGAACTTATGGTTCGAAGGTTTAAAAAAATTGTCTATCAGTGGGGGTAGGAAAATGTAATTAAAATTGTATGTATTAAATAAAAATATTGAAGAAAAAAAAACAAAAGAATAAAATAAAATCTTCATAGATGAAAGTAAAATTTTAATTATTTAGCAATTGCATAAGTAATTGGTTTCTTTGATTTTCTAATTATTTTTTTTTTTTTTGTATTTTTATTCTATTATTATTTTCGTTGCGATGATATTTTTTAATTATTATTAAAATATTTAATTATATATATTTTTTATTATTTTTTAATGTTTTTATAATATTATTTATATTATTATTTATTAATTATATTATTATATAATTAAATAAAAGTATATAACAAAAAATACAATTCTCATAAATTAAAGTAAAATTTTAATTACTTATCGATTACATAATTCACTTCTTCCTCATCTTCCTAATAATTTCTTTTATTTTTTACTTTTTATTATTGTTGTTATGAAGAACTTTTTAAAAATAAAATTACAGCATAATATATAACCAGGTGGATTGCGTAGAATTGTAATTCGATATTCGTGATTACGTCGTCTTTGTAGAATGGGTTGGCACGTCCTCGGCATTCCTAAGGACGACGAGTCGTCTCTCTCTCGTCGTCGGAGTTATCTCGTCCTTTTTTTTTTTTTTTTTTACTTTTTTATTTTTATTTTTTTTTTTTTTTTAACTACGGATCGTCGTAGTCGTTGTTGCTTGCAACAATGAGAGCGGTGTTTAGCCGATAATGCTATAGGAAGGCCGACTACGAGTCGCAGAGAGAAACATTAATGAAATAGCCGGTTCTTTCAGTCGACGGATCTCCACTACGGGAACACGTACGACTGGTAATCGTTGTTGTGCCTTTCCTTTTCTCCCTTTTCTCTACCTTTCTCTCCCTTTATCTCATTCTTTATATCCTTTCTTTTTATCTTTCTAGTTTTTTATTTTGTTTTTTTTTTTAGTTCTACTTTTCTTTTTTCACGCACGAAAAATGAGTTACGTTGAAACGAGATTTGATTTGAGTGACCTTTCAAAAAGGGTCTTATGTAAAAATAAAACCCTTTTTATATTTATTTTATTTTATTTTATTTTATTTTTGGAAACTTCATTCGAAATTAAATTCAACTCATTAATGTATTAAATTAATTAATATTTATATATTATGTATGATTTATTATTTATTTACATATCAAGTTTCAAACCGTGACGTAATCCTGATGTAACCCTTTTTATTTGTTTTATTTTTATTTTATTTTATTTTATTTTTTTTTTGTTGGAAACCTTATTCGAAATAAAATTAAACTCATATTATTATTACACTGTATTACATTAATAAATATATATTATATATATATTTAATATTTAATTACAAATCTTGTTTCTAATTTTGTTATAACAAATTTCTAATATAAAGCAATATTAATTATATAAAATATATTTTTAATATTAAATTTATTGATAAAATAATTAATTTTGTCTATAGCCAATTTTAAGATAATCGTTTGAATAATTAATACCAATTTTTAATTACACACTAAAATTTTGTATTATTTTGTTAAATCAAATAATTTTCGAAATTTTTGTCTGACATTGTACAAGAATTAGATTATATTTTTCACTTCGTATGCTTACGAGTTCATTTCTAGATATGAATTGGTATCGATTAATTGATATTATTACGATCAATGCGAACGAAAATGGAAATGTGAAGGAGACCAAAAAAATGATTGAAGAATAAAAAAATAAAAAAATGAAAAAAGAAATATAAAAAATAAAAAGAGGAAGAGAACAATCAGAACGTACTACACGTGTTACACCGATATTCGACACCGTTCGATTAATCGATGATAGAATACTGAGCTGTTGTAGTTAGGGGGTGGATGGGTTGGGTGGACGGGTTGGATTGTAAAAGGAGACAGAAAAAAAAAGAAAGATACTCGAACCTGCTGATTGTTGCAGATTAGGACAATGAGAGAGAGGACCCTTTGATGCCTCTCACCTGGCCCTTTTTGATATCAACGAGAGTTTCTAAATGACACTCGTGTCACGAAATTTATATCGACGTGTTAACGATAGATGTGCAGCGTGGCACTTTGCTGCTACTTTAAAAAAAAAAAAAAAAAAGAAAAAAGAAAATGTGCTTGTGTTGATAAAAAAAATGTTCTGAAATTTATTTACAAGTAATGTTTTACATTATTTAAATTACTGTAATAATAAATTGTGAATTAATTCTCTGTTAGAATCTTATCGAACTAACAGAGATAATCATGACTTTTTGTTAATAAACAAATAATTCGCAATAAAATAATATTTCGATTATAAATTGAAATATAAACTATCCTATCTTTCAAGTTAGATAAAACTGCACACAGTGTGGAAAATTTTTATTAAAATTGGTTCAGTAGTTTAGGAGTCCATTGCGGACAAACAACGTGACATAACGTAATTTATATATATATTAAGATATAATTATTAAGAAAATTATATATAATATTTTATATTTGTATTATATTTTTAATTTTATTTGCATTATATTATAATTTGTATTATTAAAAATAAAACATCATTTTAAACATTCTTATTAATTTAAAAAATAATACAAATATATAATAAAAGATATGATAAGAAAATAAATACAAAAATTGTAATTTTTAATATTACATATTATTAAAACATGCAAAAATTTATTCCCATAAACTATAATAATTAAATTTAAATTTAAACAAAATTCAAATTATCATATCGAAACAAAATATAACCAAA
Organism: Polistes dominula; assembly: GCF_049000335.1. Taxonomy (NCBI): domain Eukaryota; kingdom Metazoa; phylum Arthropoda; class Insecta; order Hymenoptera; family Vespidae; genus Polistes; species Polistes dominula. The sequence continues at coordinate 1,847,940 of NW_028301061.1, read as the reverse complement.
AGAAAAATAAACAAAAATTAATAAACCACAGATGAATAAATGTATGCAATTGTACAAACATATTATGAATCAAAATCATAAACTGTGATATTGAAAATAACGTTAGAATGAAGAAGTTAAAATGAACGAATAACGTGAAGATCGATTGGTAATAGTAAAGACGACATGATAAATAAACGCTGAATAGTCACACACGATGATATCCTTCAATATGGTGGGGTATAGTAAGAAAGTACCTACCCATACGCTACGAAAGATATGATTGATCGTGCGTATGTCGTTTTCACGTACGATGATATCGAATGGAAGAGAGAAAGAGAGAGAAAGAGAGAGAGAAATATCATAATGTTATTCCGTTAGAGTGTGGAAATGGCAAAACGAGCGTATGATTTCACCAAAGAAAGAGAAATCTATCGACTACTACTACTATCGACAGATGCTTTGAATTGGGTTCCTACTATGCAGTAGTATAATAAGCCTATTGTACTAACTTTGATCGTCGTTCGGTATAGACAATATTTTTTTAGATCTATTTCCGTTTTACTGATAGAGAAATATCTAAAAGGTTCTATGAACTTTTTTTATATTGCATTCAATTAAAAATGTTAAATTAGAACAACAACAACAAAATAAACACGTGCTATTTTTATTAGTGTAATTAAAATTTGAAAATAATTTATCCCATTTGTTTTGAATTAATATTAAATAATTGTGGTTAATTATTTGGATACATGGGGTTTTTTGAAATATTTGTAAAATATTTTTTAAATTATTTCATAATTTTATAAATAAATTATTTTAATTATTTAATAACACACACACACACACACAATTAGGAATTTATAAATCTGAAATATCAAATAAAATATTGTAATATATAATATTAAATATAAAAATTATTAAATAATCCTAAATCAAAATTTCAATAAATAATTCATATAATTTAATTATATAATAAAAAGTTATAATATTATAAAAATATAGTTTAAAATATCTTATGAAAATTTACATAAATAATACTTATACCATTGAATTAACATAAATCCACGATTATGGTATATAAAATCTATACTCTGTGTAATAAAAAGAAACATTATCGAACGAACATTTGAGTGTAAATTATTTTTAGGAAACAATATTGTATAACTGAAGAAATTAGATTGAATATAAATAACATATACATAATGATATGATTATTATTGGCACCATTTCTTGAAAGTAGGTATCGTAAGTCATTGGAACCTAAACCTTGTACCTTTTTTTTAACGAACAACGACCACCAATGGTGTTCCCGTTTGTAGAATAGTCGCGGCGGTGACTTCTCGCAATTCCATCGTCTCGATCGTATTACGGTGGATAAATTACAACCATGGTCACTCGTTCAACGATATAGGGTCGAACTTATAATAGTAGTTTGAAAGAGAAAGAGAGATAGAAAAAAGATAACATAAAAATAAGAATAAAAAGATAAAGGGCGAAAAAGGGAGAGACTAGCGAGAGCGAAAGCGAACCTTAGCACAACAGAGGACGGTTATTTCTGAATCTTTAGTCGGTTTACAAGTAGCGGGGTCACGAGCCGGCCCATAAAGAAGCATGACTTACATTGCTGCTATGTGGGCGCGTACCACGAAACTCCCATCTATCTCTGAAGGCAGCCCAACCTCCACTGTCCATGGATACCCATCCGTTTGTTCCACCTTCCACTACGGGTCCCTACAAAGTAACGAGAAAGAAACTTACAGTTCTTAGAATCAAAAAAGGATAACCTAAACACACACACACACACACTTTCTTTAGAACATCTTTTAGGCTAACCAACAAATTTAAGAGAAAATATTTTGACAATAAAAAAAACATATTTAATTTATCAAAATAATATTTTCAATCTAATCAACGAATTTGATTAACAAAAATAGAAAATGTTTGAAAGATTTTAAGAAGGTTGTAAATGGTGATAAGGTTTGTTGAAGTTTCTATGCTTTTTTAGAATTTAGGATCATTAAATTATCTCATAATTATAATTGTATTATTTGTTGTATTAAATTACTGTAAAAATAGTAGAAATGATAGGAATTTAATTTATGATATTCAAAGGTTGTAGCTAAGTTGATTGAACCATGTTAAATGGATGCTGTTAGAAGATAAAAATTTGTTATACAGTCAGATTCGAATTAAAATAAAATAATAATGATAACAATATCAATAATAATAATAATAATAATAATAATAATAATAATAATAATAATGTTAATTTAAATCAATCATTTAATTGTCTCGTATCAGTAGCAACCTTGAACCTTAGCCCAGTGTCCTACATTTGATTGAAATGTTTGTCTAATAAGAAACTAAAGTTGAATATTTTCCCATTTGACTCAATCAAATCGATTTTAATTGAACGACTATAGAAAATTGTTTCATTGACATAGCGACCTTACCAATTGATAAAGAAATATATCAAAAATTTCTAGAATAAGTTGCATCAATCAATTACTAGAAATATATTTCTTTATATAATTTACAATATTATTTTATTATTATTATTATTATTATTATTAGAACTTTGTCCTGTTATCTTTAACTAAGAAGCCTAAAGAGGTTAGTTTGTTAGTTCTTGCAGCAATTATTTTTCTTTAACGAGGTTAGGTTGCTAACCTCACTCTCGAAAGCCTTCTCTAATTCTGGGATAGAACAAATAATTTTATAAACAAAAAAATACTAGAACAATTGCAAATCTTTCCTTTTATAGTAACTTTTAAGATAATTACAAATAAAATCTAAACAGAAATTACGATACAAACAAATACAATAACTTTGTAACTTTTATCATCAACTTAATAAGTTTTCCAATTAAAAAAAAAAAAAAAACAACAACAACAATAACAAATTTGGTATCAGTAAAAAAGATTAGAAACTTTGACAGAAATGATTGGACGATTAGTCAGACTACTCATAGTCTTAACATAGCGCCAGTTGGTATCTCGAGTTTAGCAGACACGCTGTCTGGAAGAGTTGGAATAAGAGATCGAGGAAAAGGCACAGAGTATTTGAGAGGGAGTAAAGAATGAAAGAATGAAAGAATGAAAGAAAGAAAGAAAGAAAGAAAGAAAGAATCTTCCCGGTTGAACGGGAAGCAAGCAAGCAAGCAAGCAAGCAGACAACTATAAGGAAGAAACCTCTTAATCGGGGGACCCGGACTGCGGCAGGGCACCGAGGTCTTACCCTCGTGGCTCAAGGCGTACGGTGTATCTCGAGAAGAGTGACCCCGACACCCCACCACCACTACGCGTGCCACCACGTCGATCGACGAGTTTCATTCTCTCTTTTTCCATCTTTCATTCTCTCATTCTCACTCTCTTTCTCATTCGTTCCTTTGGTAATGTCTTCGGTTCACCAGCAAACAGACTCGTTTTCGCGTAATCAGCCAACGATGACCCTTCAACGCATCCTCCAGTTTACAAGATACCCAGTCTACGAGAACTACACGAATGAGTATAAAGTCTTCTTCTTCTTCTTCTTCTCTTCGCTCGTCAATGATAGACAATAAACAAATAAACAATTATTTGATCTGATGGTTACAATTAGTGGAACTATATTTTCACTTTTCTATTTGATATTTTATTTTTCGTTATATATACATCGTAACGATTAGTTCTTCAAACGCGAGTGACTTATCTTTCCTAAAAAAGAAAAAACAAAAAAAAAACCATTGAAGTAGACATCCAACAAGAGAGAAAGATATATCGCAGTGGTAACAACCCTTTTCTCTCGTTTTTCCCATCGACGACAATTTTTGTATACATATATATATATACACCTAGATCTTTTTCTCTTTGAAGACTGCTGGATTCTTTTTCATTCGTAAGCCCTGTGTGATCGTAAATGTCGGAACCAGAGGAACAACAAACACATTGGCTAAAGTCCGAGCATCCTGGTGTATGTGAGAACCTTAATACAAACAAACAAACAAACAAACACGTACACGTGGAGACACTTAAAGGGAAAAAAAGAAAAAGATGAGATGAGAAGAGAGAGCACCCTCTCTGTATTTAGCGTGGTTGGTTGTAGCGATGCAACGTTGACGGTCCGGTGGGTTTACAATGTACCGGAGAACCCAGGAAGACAACAAATCCATCATCTCCAAGAGAAGAGAAAAAGAGAGAGGCTGAAAGGGCTCTGTCGACAGCGCACTCTGTGTAATTGTGGCCCCGGCCCCAACGGTGGCATGGACTTAGCCCAACCCAAACCCTGTGGTGTCTTTTCTTCTCAACCTTTTTCCCTCTTTCTCTTAAACTTTTCTGACATGCGCGGAAGCCCAACGTGTGTCTCGTCTTAGTCGATGATAGTGGTTGTTGTTGGTGGTATTGGTGGTAGTGATTGTACTGGTTAAATTCTTGTTCTTGTTGTTAGTGCAATAGTAATAGTAGTAGTAGTGATGGTGATGGTGGTGTTAGTGGGCGGTCTTAGGGAATATCCAACGACGTTTCTTTTCTCCTTGTGTGCCTAGTACTTCGGCCCTCGGGAACTACCCCCGTTTATTACCAAGTTTTACAAACGCTTAAAATATAACCCGCAAAGAGGTTGGGTCCGGGAAAAGCGGATGATAGAAAGAAGAGAAAAAGAAAAAAAAAAGAAAAAAAAAGAAAGGGTAGGGACACCACCGACCGAGTGTAACAGAAAGAGAAAGAGAAAAGGTAGAAAAGGAACAAAAAAAAAATAAAAATGAAAGAATGGAAGAGGACTATGAGGGATATATCGGTGTTGCGTCGTGCCAGTACACTCCCCCATTGTTCATCTCTACCGCGTGTACGCGTTTTTTCTCTTTTCCTCTTCCCTCCATCCCCTACACTCTCTCTCTCTCTTTCTTCTTACCACCCTTTCTACTGGTTTTCTCGAGTATTACGTATGTACCTTCGCACGATGACACGGCCCATTGAATATTCGACTTTCGCGGTCTTTCTACTCTTCTTCTTCTTTTTTTTTTTTGTTTGTCTCTCTTTTACCTTTCCTCCCCCGCCGAGCCCCCACCTTTTCTACATACTCCACTTTTCCTCACCCTTCCTTCTTTCTCTCTGTTTTTTTTCCTATCTTTTTCTATCTCTGTATGTTTGTGTTGTCTCTTTTACTCTTTCTTTCTAGCTGAAGCTCCTCTCACCAACAACGTTGGCGAACAAACGTAGATGCAAAAGAAGTAGGTATACTCTGAATGAGCGGTGCCTACGGATACACTATGGAGTTTCTCTGTTATTAGCATCCACTCTCTGTCTCCTTGTACTGTATAGTCACCACGCCGCGAGAGAAGGGCCGGTCATTATGGAGATTGAAACACCGTTCGTTCTCGGGCAACGCGTTGGTTCATTCGTTCGTTCGCTCGTTCGTTCACTCATTCGTTCTTTTCGTTTCGTTTTGTTCCATTTCGTTTCATTTCTATCTGGGTAATCATTCTCTGATTGATATTACAGGTAATTTTTCACACTAATATTATTTTTGTATTAAAAAAGATTACGGATTACCCTAGTACAGTGATCGGCATCCTTGACAGTCGGAAGAACCAAAAATTACAATTTACAAAATTTCAAAGTTTTAAAGAGCCACAAAATTTGTTCTTACCAACAATAAATATTACTCATAGTACTCGCATAAATAAAGTTTTTTGATAAAAAAATGAACTAATTTATTTATTCATCGGTGCCTAATCATCCAAAGAGCCGCAGGTTGCCGACCCCTGCTGCTCTAGTAGTACTCACAAAATATTGAAAAATATTTTTAATACATGTGTATTTAACATTAAATGATTAATAGTGTATTTAATAAAATTAATTTAAATTCATTAGTTAAGTAGTTATTAATAATTAATTGATAAAATTAATTTAATAAATTTAAAGTGTATTTAATATTAAATACACATGTATTCAATATTTTGTGCTACTAGGGTATTTTGTTTTTCTACTCAAATTCTAAACATACCAATTTAAATAACATTTCCATAAAATAAATTATCGTTAAATTGTAAATAAAATGGTCACGTGAGAAAACTAAACTACCATTTTCTACGATCTTAATTAAATACAGTTAATACGATATGGTTATTGATAAATAAAAAAAATAATAATAATAACCAATGAGTACTGGGACGACGTTTTCACGCTCGTTGATTCCATGGCATGCTATGCTTATGGCACGCCTTCTTCCCCACCCTTCTCCTTCTCCTTTCCTTCAACCCTTTTTCTTTTACTTTTACTCTCATCTTCGATCTAAACGTTTGATTTTATTATTTACGCAAAGCCTATGCGGAAATTGGCGAGAAAGGGTTATGCTCCTGAACTAAAGAAAAAAAATAAATGATGGTATGATTAAACCCCTTTTACCAAGCGAGATAATTATAAGGCTCGTTAATTAAATACTGTAAATGATCTCCGAGTGATTCTTTTTATTTTCTTTCTCTCTCTCTCTCTCTCTCTCTCTCATTTTTTTTTTTAATTAGAAATTAAATGAATAAGAGAATCCTTCCATTTAACTGCAACACTGGATTATCATTCTTCATTCATCAACGATATCAATTTGTAAAATTATATGAAAATATTTTTCCAATGTGTTATTATATTAAAAAGAAAAATTAATAATAAATATAAAAAAAAGGATTTTGTTCGATCTTTGGTCCTAAATTAAAAAAAATAAATAAATATATATATATATATATATATATATATATATATATATATATATATATATATATATATATATATATATATATAAAAAGAATGTTTCTTAATGAGACTAATTACACGTCGTGAAAATTTCTCTCGATAAACCATCCTTACTCTTTGAACCTTTCCCAACCTTCAACAGCAAGTATATGTACCTGTATACTTGTATATAGATATATATGTACCTAATCCCTTGACTATACTACTCAAGGTATACGGAAATAACGAACATGACCGGTTACTGGTGCTATGTTTAAAACTCGTCTAAAGTAATGAAACTTACTATCATAATTATATAAATCTGAAATATATATATATATATATATATTTTATGTTATTTATATGATTTACTATTATACAGTTTATTTAACACATTTCAATAACAGTTATATGTAATTAAATTGAAATAAATTATATTACAAAAGCTATAGAGAATCACATTAAGTTTGTTTCAAAATCAAATTTAAAATATATAAGATATATTCCAATTTATTTTAAATAAAATTTGATCATAGTATCTTCTAAATAAAAAAAAGAAAATAATAAAAAAAAATGAACTGTGAGACTACATTAAAAAAAATACTTTTTAAAAATAGAAAGTTACGGTATCAAATTAATAAAATAAAATAAAATAAGGAAACAAACAAACAAAAAATAACCAAATAAAATTCCTAAACCTCGAGATTTAAAGTAAACAAGGTGTTCCAATTAATCATCCACAAAAATTGACCACAATAATCCACAAATACGAAAAACAAAACAAAATGAGCCTACATTTAAACAAAAAAAATACTTTTTAAATATTAAAAATACAAAGTTCCAGCATCAAATTAAAAAAAAAAAAAATAATAAATAAAATACCCGAAAAAATAATCAAATAAAACAACATGAACAATTTCAATTATAATCAGAAAATACTTTTGCATTAAAAAGGGGTATCTTCGTGCAATATGTTTCAAAATTCCACCTTCACTATCTGCCCTGCAAAAGCAGAACGAAGAAGAAGAAGAAGAAGAAGAAAAACACGAAGAGGAAGGGTAAGAAGGGTAAGGGTAAAGGAAGGAACCGTGACAGGCTAAAGATCGGGATCTTCCTCGAGCGCAGACACGCAATTAACCGCGGGCTATGGGGCTCCTCCAGGATGAGTACAGTGATTCTCGATTATATTCATGGGATCAATTTCTAAATCGAATATGTGAGATCTTGAAGATCTTTAAAGGTATGGTCAAGATTTTTCATCATTTAAGATGAGAAACACTGGCAACAAGAGTTCGAGAACTGCCTGAAGAGAGAAAGAAAGAGAAAGAGAGAGAGATATATAAAGAGGGAAAGAGAGAGAGAGAGAGAGATACCCATCCCCCATAAAAGCTTCCATGCATGTCAAACGTTATACGACCACGTTACTATTAAATACGTCAAAGGCCCGTATGTTTATTGCATATTGGATGCTGTTCGCTTCGACTATCTTTCTCACTCATTCTCTCTCTCTCTCTCTCTCTCTCTCTCATTCTTTCTCTCATTTTCTCTTTCACATTTGGTTTCTTTCGTTTTCTTTCTTTCTTGCTCTCCCTGTCCGTCGTCTCCAGCACCCTCTCTCTCTCTCTCTCTCTCTTTTCTCTCTCATTCACGTTTTACTCGAACTTTCTTCTATCTTTCTCTTTCATGGATACCGTAACCCGAACCGATCACCATTGTCAAGGAAGAAATCGCCTTCTCGAGATAGAATGGGGAAAAAAAGAAATATATATAAGAAAGATAGTATAGCAATTCTTGCAGCTGCGATCGATCTTATGATATTACGATATATCCTAAACGCCAGTTAATATTTATCTATGTGATTCGTCAATGAAACATTTTTCATGGTGTATGGAAATATTTCTTCTTCATTTGTGATTGATCATATTTTGATAGATTATTGAATGTTTTATTTTGTTGGAAATGAAGGTAATAATTTTCTAATTCCAATTCTGAATGAAATTTTGAATCAATCAGAATGTTTGTGACAATTTTTGAGAAACCTAATTTAAGTATTTTTTAGTAAAAAAAAATTGTTTATTCATTTGGTTGATATTTTTTTTTTTTTTTTAGATTCTTCTAAATATTTTTGTTTATTATTTTTTAAAATTAACATAATAATTTTATTATTGAAATTAGGATTTTAGAATTAATCAGAATATTTGTAACAATTTTTAAGAGATCAAATTTATATATATATATATTTTTTTAAAATAACATTTAAATAAATAACCAAAATTGTGTTTCTTCATTTGATTGATATTTGTTCTTTAAATTCTTTTAAGTATTTTTGTTTAATTATTTTTTAAAATCAATATAATAATTATATAATTCAAATTTTGACTGTAAATCAACCAGAATGTTTATGACAATTTTTACTAAACCTAATTTATGTATTTTTTTTTTTTTTTTTTTTTTTTTTTGATAACATTTTAATAAATATCAAAAATCTTATACGAACATGTTCATATATTTTACTTTATTTAACTTATACAAATTGCACAATTAAATTTCTGAATTTATTTGATAATTTATCATACATTATTCCATACACCATAATAAATATAATAAAATATCAGATAATTTAAAAAAACAAAAAAAATAAACCCTAAATCCATTTAATATCCTTTAAATTCTGCATATTATTCACATGTTCATTGTTGACACACAATAGTGTTTTTAAATGACATCCAAATTAATGGGTTGAGATCAGAAGATCATGGTAATCATGCACACTAGATCCACTTTATTTTATCCATTTATTAAGATCATAATGTCAAGGCCAAATCTAACAATAATCTTTGTTAGAACTCAAAGAGTTATCCCTTCAATAATTAAAACAAACTTTACATTTCAATCATCATAAAAGTTTTTAAATGAAACTACGTACGAGTCGTGTGTGATATTTCAATTGAAATATAAATGTATGGTTCTGAAGTATCGATATGCATTTATGAATTAATTTTAGTATTTTTTCTCATTTGAAAAACTGAATATTTTGTTAAGAATGTCCCTTTTCAAATGTCCAGGGTACATTCGATCAAGAAAAAGTATCCAGCAATCTTATTATTCAGGATTTCAGGCTGTTCTTGGTAGATAGGGTGAATTATGCATGGTCATTGGTCACTCCCGTACTAGAAGCGTCTCTTCTCTTTTCCCATAGAACCATCTTTCCCATAGCATAACCATAGTACCAGTAAACGATGCATATACGTACCAAGTGATAGATGGTTGTGTCAATTTCATCAGTTTATGATATCAAATGTGCTTGGAATAGGGAAACTTTACTGAGATTAGAATGCATGATAGAAAATTGTTTTAATTTTCCATTAAAATTGACCATGAATAATAATGTACTAAACACCATAACAATCTAACAAACATATCACATACATATAAACACAATAAACATATCAAACAAAATTACATGCCTAAAAATCGTATTATTTTGTCAATTATGGGAAATATATTATGTCAATTAAATTCCATGGGAATATTAAATAAAAAAATTTAAAAAAAAACGATTCATTAAAATGCAACAAATGACTTCGATTTATTTTCATTTTCACAAAGTTCCAAACATTTTCTTTACTTTCAAAATGAGTTTGAACTAAACGTTGAAAAAGAACACATGCATACATACATGCATGCACACATATACCATGAAACAACACCCTTTTTCCTAAGAAGTCAACCGTCAGCCGTAAAGTCGGATTTTTAC
>NW_028301060.1:0-10230 GCF_049000335.1 Polistes dominula | reverse complement strand
ATAAGGAGGGCGTAGTTCGCAATCATTCTTTTCAAATTTCAAAGGATCATTTACAATTTTACTCAGACAAGCATCATGTTTTTGAATATAATATTTAGGATGAATTGTCATACAAAAATAAACTAGTTTATGAGTTTTACAATGTTCTAAAAATTTTTTTTACTAGGAGAATACAATAATTTTTCGTTATTAGTTATTATGTATTTGTGTGGGTTTGAAATATAAACAGCTAAACTATTATTTATTTTTTTTGGTACTGGAATAGCTCTATATGCTTTATAATTGCCGATTTCTAATAAAGGTATTTTAAATAGATAAATAAATCTATATCCTATTACAGTTATAGTTACATCACTTACTTCTAAATATTCAAAATAATTACCATCACGGAGAGCAATTGGCATTTCACTTGACCCTCTTTCGTCTCGAATTAATTTTATAGAACTTATAAGTACTTCTGCTGTGAATAATTGAGGATTTATTTGACCCATCTTCGCAAATATTAGTGATTGAGTGAACATATTTACATTCTTACCATATTCCGTCAAAGCTAATTCAATTTCCAAACACATTTTAGTTATCAAAGAATCATTTTGTAACGAATTCTCTTGTAAAACATTTTTTTAAATTTTATTATCGCAATTTCGAAAATTTGAATTTATTTCTATGAATTTTTTATTATATTCTCTAAAAAGACTTTCAGTTTTATGAATAGTTAATTGTAATATATATGTTTGATTCTTAAATAGCTCTCCAATTCTTTTATTGTCTTTATGGATTGCATCAATTTCAGTATTATAATAATCTGCATCATCCTGACTCATAGTACCAAAAAGTATTTTACTAATTTTACCAACAAAATCAAATATCCCCCTTCTATTTCTAATCAACGTAGGGATCCCTATAGCAGAAAATAGCTTATACTTATCTTATTTTAGACTTTCTAATTGATTTCTTAACCTCATAATCAAGTTTGATTCCGTACAATTATTTTGACACAATGATTCGACTCGATCAATACTTTTTAAGATTTCTGACTCCTGGAATTTTAATTTGTCCAAATTGAAGTAGGATACAATATTATACGTCTCATGGAAAAATCTTACGTCTCCTACATACTCCATGTAAATATTTGATAAAGTAGAAAAATTTAGTTCCTCGATACTTTTGATTTCTAACATAACCGAATGAATTAGAATTCTGAAACAAATTTATATTAGCATATTTTAATTTATTAGCGTGCACGATTATACTTTTATTTCTTTTCTCTATCTTATAATTATAAGATATCTATTAAGATTCAGACCGTTTGTTTTATCATTCTCATTTCCTTCTTTCTTTAGCCAAACCAAATCTTCTATTTTAAACTTCTTTAGATTCGTTAGTCAATCATAACGTATTTTTGTCCTTTGCTTACTTTCTGCTATTATTCTTTTACTTTCCTCGATAGTTTTATTGATTTTAGCTTGTGAATCACCCAAATACTCCATATATGTTAGGTTAGTAGTCTTCAATGATGATACATTCTTTGGATTAATTCCGAAAACTAGTTCTGAAGGAGTATATCCCGTACTTTCATGTTTGGATGTGTTGTAATATAATCCAGCTAAATGAATCTTCGTATCCCAATCATCAGCATTTTCGTTGGAAAAGTGATGTAGATAATCTTTTAATACCTGATTACTCCTTTTATGCCTGCTATTACTTTCTGGATGAAAACTTGTAGTTGTAAGTTGTTTAATGCTTAATATCTTTTGAAAATTTTTCATCAAATCACTTGTAAAGTTAGCTCCTCTATCTGTCAATATATTACGTGGAACTTCAAAATAACCCATATAATGCTTCAGAAATTTTTATATATTACTGTTGAAGCAGTACTGTCTGGAATTGGTATTCCATCGAAATATTTAGTCAGGCAATCTTGAATTGTCTGAAATATATTTATTGCGCGACCTATTTCTGTCGCAGGCAATGGTCTAAAATATCGTATAACAATCTTGTCATTAAAATTCCTGGGAATGTCTCTAATTATCATCTAACCTGCTTGAATTATTTCTATTGACATCATTATTCATACATATGACTGACATCTTTTTACATAGGCTTCGATGTCTCTTCTTAAAGTTTTCTAAAAATAATTCTCAAATATTCTATAATATGTTTTTCTATTTCACCATGGCCTTCAAAGAGGCTATGGTGATTTTCCTTCAATATTTTCTCACAATCTTCTTTCTTAGGTACTATTCATTCTTTATCGTGTTGAAATACCGCCGTATTTCATAGACAAAGCTTACTTCTTTCCAGATTTTCTCAATCTCTTTCTTATGAAAAATACCGTTAAATCGGCCGCACTAGGTGTGGTCGGTGTGAAGTTAAATAAATTTTTCAGCTACGGCTAAGTACATCAATTCATTAATTTTTTCTTTCAGTTCATCTTTTTTGATGTTTGTGAATTTGCCTCGACGATAACATAGTGATATTCCTCGTGATCTTCTTCAAGATAAGCTTCGATTTTTTGTCTCCTATTATCTCAGACAAATGACACATCAACGCTGTCATCGGATATCGCTGAATTTGTCAAATATAACTGTATTCCTAGTTTTCTAGCCATTGCTGCACTTGTTCTTTCTCATTTTCTTCTGTTTCTCTAACATCTTTTTGGTGATGATCTTCTTCGTGATATGCTCTTGATTGATTAACATCTCACCTTCCTTTTCTGCATTCTGTTTCCAATGTTCTTCCTTTTTTAATTATTTCTAAATCTATTTCTGTTAGATTCTGATTTTTTGTTTTGTAGCTAGGGTTACTGGTCCCTCGTGTCCCCTCCGTAGATATGTCCTCTTGAGTACATGCCCTTTTCCTTGCTTAATGATCCATTTTTTTCTTTCTTCTTTTGGTATTTTTAATTCATTTTGAATTTTATCTATTCGTACTATCGTGCGTTCAGCCATTTAAATTTAGCAATAGGTAAAGGGTCACCATGTAAATAAAAGATATCCTGATACGAATCAATGATTTCCCAAATTTCTTCTTCTTTTCTCTTTAGCATTAATAATATATAAGACAGTCGAGTATTTTTTTTAATACTTAACCACGCTCAACTGAATATTCCCGCCTCAACTTATTGGCGAATCTGTTGACTGATCCCGATTAAAAATAATTGTTCTTTTCTTCATCAGTATTCTAGCATCACCATTTTCTAGAAACAATCGACCTGCTATTCCATCTTCTTCTAACGGAAAATCATTCCTTGTTCCACTAAGAAAAATATGATCGCTGTAATCAATAGCAATTTTTCACGCGAGAATGCAAATAATTGGGATATCTATAATTCAATGTAGTTTCCGCGTTGATTTTTTCTTACTGGTAACCCTAGTGTACATTTTAATTTAATAACACATACAGCTGCTCCTGTGGCTTTTTGGAATTAATTGACCTCACCGGCAAAAGAAAGTGTCGACTCTGAGCATGAAGCTTGCTTTAGAATTTCTTCTGTTTTTTCAACTTGAGTATATTTTATCGGATTTGGTGGAACGTTTGGCTCCTGCCGTGACCCTTCATTTTGATAAGGTTCTCGTCGTTTAGAGGATAATCTTTTGCCACAATGTCCAAAACTCCTGCAATTATGACCAAGTATATTTGTTTTCCAGCGCTGGTTTTTGTGGAATTCCTTGACCTAATGGCCTTGCATTTTTTGTTTTCCCATGATTTGACTTGAAGCCTTGTAATTGTTGACAGGAGTCGCTTTATAAATATTTGTGAAATCGATTCTTCTTTTTCTGTTTCTAATGCTAGATATTGAGCTTTTTTTATCATGTTAGTGAGTTTGCCGGATTTTACAAATAATTTATTACTAGCGCGAAGGCCCGTACATAGGGAGCAAGGCACTTTCTTTCATAATTCTTCAAAATAAACATTCGGTTCTTCGCATCAAGTTAGTTACATATTATTAAGCGCACGTTTTACACTTAAATGACAATCATTAAACTTTTAGTAGTAATCGAAAATGCTATGGTTATTTTGTTTACCATGACAGCTTTACCGTTCGAATGAAACGACATCATATGATTTATTTTCCACAAAATTAATACGTAATATTTGAATCCAAGTCATCTAAGTGATCAAATATCATTGCAATCAATCACCTTTTCTAAGCGTAACGAACTATTTTCTTTGTAATGATTACCCGAATGAACAACACTCGCGACTCTTCCGGAACTTAATTAAAAATTGATTTAATTTCGAAAATAAAGGTTTCGACCGATATATTATTACCGTCCAATTCTGTAATAACTTCAAAATGAGATTTCAAATCATTCATTCACAAAGAGTTTATATAACCTGATTCACTGGGAACGTGTGTACTCTGAATTTCCCACTTTTCATCTTTTTTCTTTTGTCAAAATTTCCAACTGCGCATTTAAATTAATGTTCGGCTCTAGTAATAATTTCACCATCTTTCATAATTCTTCATTTTCCTTCTTTTCTTCCTTGAGAGCTTGAGCTTCCTTATTTAATAGATTATTTTGTTTCTGTAGTGAATCAATATTAGCTAGGAGTTTCTCTTGTGTTTTTGACATTTTAAAAGGCACTTCTGACAAGTTTAACGAGTTTTAACTAGACTCTTTACTTTCGTCAAAATAAATTTTTATGTCGCGATAATTTATGAAATTGCCGTTCTGCATATGTAAATTACTTAATCTTACTCTCACATTAAGATGCTTGTTCTCATATTTCTAATTGTTTCTGATGCACTGACTCAAGATATACTTTTTAGCTGCCACCAAATTTAATGTTATGCCACTGAGAAAAGGTTTAACTTTCTTTTAAAATAACTAACTTTTAAGGTATAATGTCTAAACTATAGTCACATTTAATTATTTGCAATCTTAATAACGTAAAATCGCACTTTATTTGGAAAAATTATTGTTACTGCCTTAGCAAAATGCTAACTAAATTGTTGTTATTAATTTTGGAGTTTTTTTATAACATAAAATAAACGTAGGATACTTTATTACGATTCTTTAATTTATTCGCAAATCCTAAATTCTGTAACTAGGAATGCTTAACGATTCGTAGGTTATTTTATAAGTACCATTCTATTACTTGCCAAAAAGGTGTTAGAAGACATACACCGCAATCCTAAATATCACTACACCATGGGAACAAACATGCAATAAGGTATGCTCTGCCCAGCTGATAGAGTAACACGAACACCACCCGTAGCAATTTTGAAAGATAACGTTCAAAGGATAAGAATAATCTACAGAGGCATACCTGACACATAGAAAGTTAACCAATTACCTGTAAAATAAGAGAAACGACAATTATATTCAACTAGACGTCTCTCTTTACAACTCTAACTTATAACCTATTTACTGATAAATTATTCCTAATAACTGTTGTTACCACGTGTTCTGTTTTTTGTTGTATCTTATCTGTTTCTATAGTATTATTCTACTATATCTTTGATTACACGACGAGGCCCTCATCTGAGTGACCTAAAAGCGCGCGCATTGCATGTCAAGCGCGCTAGATTTCTGACAGAGGAGTATATTCTCTTTACATATATATATATATATATATATATATATATATATATATATATATATATATATATAATTATAGGTATTTTTCCTAAAAATATTTAAAATATATATATGTAGGATTTCCCTTCTTCCGTTAGTGTACCCAAAGGATAACTAACAAGTAAAAAAAGCAAAAAATTCCGCGGTGTTATTAATAGGTAGATGTAGAAAGTAAAACCCCTCTTTACCGATATGCAATATATTTATTATAAAGATTTAAAAATACCCAAGTGACTAATAAAACGCCTTCTATGCTCGGCTACTAAACGATGAAGTACTCTTGGTTTCTTGTCTTTAATTTACTTTCTTAGGTGACACTCTTTCTATCGTTATCCAGCTATTTATATTACATAGCCTATACTTTTCATAACTATATATATGCATTCGATCATACGTGTAACTTCACGAGTGGAATTTTATTGAAGCGAGAATTGTTAAGGATATTAACTTTGGTCCCGGAAAGTTCTAGAAAGTAACATTTCAGTGAGACCTACCTGACCTATACGAACATCATAGATTAGAGACACTCAGTCGTAGGAAAAGATTCGTAGTTTGAAAGAATTTATAAATTAATATTCAGTTACAAAGAGTGTATGGTCATTCTCTAGGATTTTGGTAAGGGTGGTTTCATTTGTCGAACATAGGCGGAGGTTCTGGACATTGTGGATAGGAAGGAAATCTTTAGAGAGGTTTTCTTTTAATTAGAGGTACTTCTACGCTTATGAATCAGTAATATTTGAGTTAGCTTGTGGGTCCATGTAAGAAAATTGGAGAATATGGGAGGCTGTTGAGTACCTTTCAATCTTTTACATGACCAGTCTTCAAAATTTACTCTTTTTCCTCGTCATTTAATTACATTTTATTTATTTGTTGGTTGCCTTTCCACTCTGGCCCAAAGAAAGGTCTATATTTAGCTTGGAAATATTACTGACGCTACTGGAAGGTCTTAGAGTAGTATCAGATTTTAATGTAGCAAATTGGAGTAGGGACAAGCACGTATGTTGCAGGAGGAAGAATGGAGTTCCTTATTCTAGGAAAAGGTTCTTCAGGAGCTAATATATGGTTTCTTGCTTGTATCTTGCAGGTGACATTCCTTCCAATAGTTTATTTCAATAAAAAGAATGACTACTCTAAGAAATGCATGTAATAGTTATTCTTATGTGTGCACTATTTACCTAATTATTTATATTGTTATTTAGCGAACTACTGAATGATGTCTTGCGCAACTGGATTTGAATCACGTCGAAAAATTTAGAGTAACAAATCGTTGCAGGAACGTCACACTTGGTAATTGTTTCTTAAATGTAAATTCCAAATTCTCTAATAATATCAGTCCAATAATGAAATTTCATAACGATATATATTATATATTAGACGTATTTATTTAGTATAAGGAATACATACATTAAATATTAGTGAAATCAAGAGAAAAAAACTAGCTATTAATTAATAATGTATGTACGCATTTTACAAAGATAACAAATCTGAAAAAGGAAAAAAGAAAAAAATAGAAAAATCTTATAATTAATAATAGCTACACATTAGAACCATTCTACTTAAAACATTTTATTAACTAAAATTATTTATAATATGGTAAACATGATTCAACATTTAAATAATCATTTGACTAACTACGTTTATAGGTACGTCTCACGTTTTGAACCCTCCCTCCAACACATTTGTTTTTTTTCATTCTCCTACCATAAAATTTAAATGTTTATAGAACTCCTTTTTTCCCATGATAAATTAAAAAAAATACTAGAAATTTGTTTAAATGAATTAAATGATTAATTAAATAAATAATTATTTAATTATTAAAAAATACTAAACAATTACTTTATATAAATTGATAAAACATGAAAATTAAAAAAAATTGTAAATTATTATAAAATTTACTTTATTATTATAAAAATGTGTTTCCACCTTTGTGTATGTATCAATAATTCAAATATTTAACTTATGTATCATGGTTGAACTATAAATTTATCAATAATTTTTTTAATAAATCGTAAATTATTCTTAAAATAATTATCAAATTTCTAATGTATACGTATAAATTTTACAGATGTATTGTACATATACTGTATTTCTACCTCAACATTGTTTTACGACTTTAGATTTAGGACAATAAGAAAATAAAATTAATTATAAAGAAGAAAAAATTTATTCGTTAAAACAAGCTTCTAAATATTATTTATAAAGTCAAAATAATACAGTTAATAATAAACTATTTCTAATTTAAATTTATCCTTGAATCATTTTTTCTTGTGTCTACCTTTTTTCACATATTTTTCTTACACAACATTAAATATTAATACAAAATTAATGCGAATGTTATTAAATTCTTTCCTTAGCATTAATTTTCAAACTTTATCTATTATCTTTTATCTAATCAATGAAGAAAAAAATATAAGCACAGAGTCTATAAAAATCTTTAATATTCATACAGATTTACAACTATCTGGCAGTGTTTTGTATTTTTAAAATATTTTTCAAACTTACTACAATCTTATTTATCTTAAAAAAAGACGATAGGAAATTAAAAAAAAAATTATTTTTTAAAATGAAACTTGTTTATAAACGAAAGCTACAAAATATTTGTACAAATTTAATTTTAGCAAAACCAAGAGTATATTTATATTTTTTTAAAAATCAATATCATTTTCATCACAACTGTGATTACTTATATACAAGTTTTTTTCTTTCATTTAAAATATCACGAAAAAATCTTTTAATCTTTTGGAAAAATTTTTGTTTGCTTGTTCTCTTTTTTTACGATATTCATGCTAAAACTGTTTTATAAAATTTATGAAACTTGAAACTTTTACATTTGATGTGAAGAAAAAAAATCGTTAAAGGGCGACTTTTTTTTACTGAATAAAATCTACTCATTTTGTCTGTGTTACTTTAATAAATTGATTATCATTTGACCGAATAATAATCATTTTTGTCTATAGATATAATTATTATTTGAATTTTTAATGAATAGAAATCATATATTCTAACTAATTATTCTAAAAAAAAGAAAAAAAAGAAATATATTTTACATGTATAAATTGTGTAAAGATAGATGTAGTAGTAGAAAGTAGTACTAGTAGTATAGTGCAAACAGTAGGTAAAAGATAAATCGTAAAATGGCATGGAACTCTGCTACATCTACCATTCACAAAACTTTTAAAGAAAATTTAAAGGATGACAGAGGCAACCCGTACAATTTCTCTGCTTATATAACAAAAAAATGACGAAAAATAAATATTTACAAAATAATTATTATGCGTGCTGGGTCATGTGATCTTAAAATGTAGATATAAAAAAATATAACATAAATTAAAACTAAATCAAAGTAAAGAATTAGCAAAAAGATATATCCTTACAATCTTATCTGGAATATAATTAATATATGAAAATTATATATGAAAAAAAAAAAAGATATTTAAGTAAATTTTAGATAATAAAGTCAAGCTGTACTTGTTGAAAATTCAGGTAAACCTGTGTACAATCTTGTATTATAATTATTGAGATCGCTCTTAATATGTGTACATAGTGAAAACAAATTTCAAGTTATTACATGCATCAACCACAGTACAGTATTATTTTTTACTTATGTACCCAAAGTAGTAGGGCAAAACAATTGTCCTAAATTATATATATTTATATATAAATATCCGAACTTTCTCAAGTAGAAGGCTTTTTTTTACTGACTGATACGGATAATGCATTGAAAAAAAGTATTTTTATTTTTGTTTTTTAGTTCTTTTTTGTTTTTTTAATATATTACTAACTCATAAAGATATCAAGTCCTTAACGGGATGAAAGATGAAATTGAGTACCAATCATGACTTTTGTAAGAGGTGGTGGTGGTAGTATTGAAGAGCAGGGGGTGGTCCGGCTGGTAACGTAGACTGGATCATTGGATTGAATTTTTTTAACAGCCACATTTGAATGACAAATCGATTGTACGACCATCATGGAATTCTAAAGAACATTTAGACGTGGTAAAGGGGGTTGTGGAGCAGTCGTATCCATGACACAATAAGAGCGTCATTTATAACATTACACACCGGATATATGGAATACTGCTGTTAATATGAAAAATAATGGCCCAAAGGATATTTATACATGTATCGAGCATTAGCAGTAACAGCGGTGGCGGCGGCGACAGAAGAAGTGTATATCGAAGGCGTTGGATAATTTGCAAGATTAACAAAAGATGAGTTAACAACATGAGCAGCCTATGATGTAGGTATTAGCATGATTGAATGAAATATGTTTCGAAGGATGATGGACACTAGTTTTTTTATATGGAGTATCTTGTAAGTAGTAGCCGTTTATCAGCTACACCAAAAGTGTGAGTCGAACTTGGTGGTGGCCCACCCTTTTACATACTAGCGGCTGCCCCTAAAGCCCTCTACGTTCCTTGTTATTTTTGCTTGAACTATAGTATTGGCACGTTCTGCCTTTCTCCGGAACGGTAATGACCGTGACCACCTGCAATTATTGATGAATCCTGCTGTGATTGTTTTTGTTGTTGCTATTATGCTTCCCTTTGTTCTTGCTGTTGTTGTTGTTGTTGTTGTTGTTGTAATAGTTGCTGAAGATGATAATCGGGATGATGGTGCGGTCTTTTAGCAGCCGTGAAAAG
>NW_028301059.1:0-38881 GCF_049000335.1 Polistes dominula | reverse complement strand
GAGATTTCACGAGTGGCCGCTGTCACCAGTTCTTACTTGAGGAGTAAGAACGAATTTAGAGATTTCTCAACCGGTCACGACCCTACAGTCGTTTACTCGGATAAGAGAAAGAAAGTCAATGCCTGTTTTTGGGTCAGCCTGCTTATCCAGTACTTTACCCGGGATAGGCTTTACTCGCGGATACCGGAGCGTCGGACGTCAATATGTCAAAGAAAACTCAACCCTGGATGTTAACCAAATCTTTAATTCTTACCTGGTTTCCGGTGCTGGCCAATGGGAGATGCAATCCAAATATGCCGACTGAAATTGGCGTTTGAAGGAAGGGTGCAGTTGTTAAATCACAATCACAATGTAGAATAACAATATAGTATATTTTAAAATTTAAATTCAGATTTAAATTGTTACACAATAAACACCCTGTTGCACACACACACAATTATTAATGAACAATGTTAACGGAATATTAATTTGGTAACAAATAAAGGACTTAGGCTTGCAAAGATTTATTATAACAATAATAACTAAGAATAAAATGTTCAAAGAAAATGACTAAGTTCTATTAAACAAGAGAGAGAGAACTTAGTAACAAAATTTAAATGAACTGATTGTAAATCAGGCTAAGTCAAAATACCAAGTTAATATTCATAAACCGTTGATAATAGAACCAGATCACACACGATATTTAACAAACACAAGATTTGGATACACGCAGTAGTAGATTATTATAATAATAATTAAAATCAAAACTAGACGAACATTAGACAAACTTAAGACACGTACTCAATAATTATATAAGGTGGACTTTGTAAGTACACTTGGAGTACAAGAACAAAACTTAAGACAAATTTTTGTCACGTACTAAATGATTATATAAGATGGACTTATAAATGGACTTAGAAAATTATTACAAAACTAGACTACTCTTAGACAAATCAAAATCTTAGACACGTACTCGACTACTGTATATGGTGGACTGACTTCATGGACGAACGTAGCATCGCAAGAAGCGTCCGTTTCGGAAGAGTGGGAGTACCTCCCACTTACGCAAAAATGCTTCCTCCACTACTGACTTCCACACCGTGAGACCCAAGTCAAGGAGAAGAATTCGCTGACAAAAATATTAGTTACTATCAAGCGCGAATTCTTCGAAGAGAAATAGGTATTACTTACATTGGAATTTTATCAAGCGCGAATTCTTCGAAGAGAAATAAGTATTACTTACATTGGAATTTTATCAAGCGCGAATTCTCCGAAGAAAGATAAGTGTCAGTTACATTGGAATGTTATCAAGCGCGAGCTCCTGGAACTGCGCCGTCAGCAAAAATGCACGTGCAGACAGAATATGAGTAACGAATATAATATAATAAAGTATGAATATTTTATGCACATTGAAATAATAATTTAAAAACAATCATTCCAATATAACGTCGACCGATAAGTCAGTACTGGAAGAACGCAATGTCGGTATTACCGACATTTACTTATCGACTAAACTAGTTACCGACCGACACTGTCGGTAATGCAGATTTCTCTATGAACGACAATGGATTCTCAATACTCCAATTTATCCATTCTACAAAATACAATTTATCGATGGTCGTTCATAGGAAATCCAGAATTATCCTTACAAAGAATAATAACAATATGGAAAAGAAAAGCATAATTACCAAATATTTAAGTATATATATAGCGTGAAAATAAGGTACATTAGCGCGAACGAAAATGATCTATTATAATTGATCTAATAACTAATGTACATACAAAGTATCGAATTTATATACTAAAACAAACAGTATGAGATATATGTATATATATAAAAAGAAAAATTTTTCTCGCAAGGTTTACATAGTACTTATAGAACTATTTTCACGCAAAATTATACAAACTAAAGTTTAACAAATTACTTTTACGCAAAAATTAGACAGACTAATAATATTCAAATACGACAGAGTTTACCAAATTTAAAACTTTTGGGTGTAGTGCACGAAATTCGAATTTAGACGTCACTGGACGTGACATATGTAACCATTTTTGTAGGAAATAAAATTGTCTACAAAAACATAATAACAACAAAATTGCTCTATCTTGCTTACTATTTTGAGATATTTAAAAAAATTTAAAAAAAGGTGGAAATTCGTTTTTTATTTTTTTAATATATCTCGAAAAGTAATGGAAATACAATATCTTTGTATTAGACATTTTTTGTTGGAAATAAAATTTTCTACAAAACATAGTATTTTGTAAAATCGCTATATCTTGCTCCCTTTTTGAGATATATTAAAAAGTTTAAAAAATGGTGGAAATATGTTTTTTATTTTTTTAATATATCTCGAAATGAAAGGAAAATACAACATTGTTGTATGTAACCATTTTTGTAGGAAATAAAATTGTCTACAAAACATATTAACAACAAAATTGCTCTATCTTGCTTACTTTTTGAGATATTTAAAATAATGTAAAAAATGGTGGAAATTTGTCTTTTATTTTCTTAATATATCTCGAAAAGTAATGGAAATACAATATCTTTGTATATACCTTTTTTTTGTAGCAAATAAAATTTTCTACAAAACATAATATATAAAAAATTGCTCAATCTTGCTTACCTTTTGATATATTTAAAAGAATGTAAAAACAGGTGGGAATTTTTTTTTATTTTTTAATACATCTCGAATAGTAAGGAAAATGCAATATGTTTTTAAATAACCTTTCTTGTAAGAAATAAAATTGTCTACAAAACATAATATATGTATAGTCGCTCTATCTAGCTTACATTTTGAGATATTTAAAAAAATTTAAAAAAAGGTGGGAAATCGTTTTTTATTTTTTTAATATATCTCGAAAAGTAATGGAAATACAATATCTTTGTATTAGACATTTTTTGTTGGAAATAAAATTTTCTACAAAACATAGTATTTGTAAAATCGCTATATCTTGCTCCCTTTTTGAGATATATTAAAAAGTTTAAAAAATGGTGGAAATATGTTTTTTATTTTTTTAATATATCTCGAAATGAAAGGAAAATAAAACATTGTTGTATGTAACTATTTTTGTAGGAAATAAAATTGTCTACAAAACATATTAACAACAAAATTGCTCTATCTTGCTTACTTTTTGACATATTTAAAATAATGTAAAAAATGGTGGGAATTTGTCTTTTATTTTCTTAATATATCTCGAAAAGTAATGGAAATACAATATCTTTGTATATACCTTTTTTTTGTAGCAAATAAAATTTTCTACAAAACATAATATATAAAAAATTGCTCAATCTTGCTTACCTTTTGATATATTTAAAAGAATGTAAAAACAGGTGGGAATTTTTTTTTATTTTTTAATACATTTTGAATAGTAAGGAAAATGCAATATGTTTTTAAATAACCTTTCTTGTAAGAAATAAAATTGTCTACAAAACATAATATATGTATAGTCGCTCTATCTAGCTTACATTTTGAGATATTTAAAAAAATTTAAAAAAAGGTGGGAAATCGTTTTTTATTTTTTTAATATATCTCGAAAAGTAATGGAAATACAATATCTTTGTATTATACATTTTTTGTTGGAAATAAAATTTTCTACAAAACATAGTATTTGTAAAATCGCTATATCTTGCTCCCTTTTTGAGATATATTAAAAAGTTTAAAAAATGGTGGAAATATGTTTTTTATTTTTTTAATATATCTCGAAATGAAAGGAAAATACAACATTGTTGTATGTAACCATTTTTGTAGGAAATAAAATTGTCTACAAAACATATTAACAACAAAATTGCTCTATCTTGCTTACTTTTTGAGATATTTAAAATAATGTAAAAAATGGTGGGAATTTGTCTTTTATTTTCTTAATATATCTCGAAAAGTAATGGAAATACAATATCTTTGTATATACCTTTTTTTTGTAGCAAATAAAATTTTCTACAAAACATAATATATAAAAAATTGCTCAATCTTGCTTACCTTTTGATATATTTAAAAGAATGTAAAAACAGGTGGGAATTTTTTTTTATTTTTTAATACATTTTGAATAGTAAGGAAAATGCAATATGTTTTTAAATAACCTTTCTTGTAAGAAATAAAATTGTCTACAAAACATAATATATGTATAGTCGCTCTATCTAGCTTACATTTTGAGATATTTAAAAAAATTTAAAAAAAGGTGGGAAATCGTTTTTTATTTTTTTAATATATCTCGAAAAGTAATGGAAATACAATATCTTTGTATTAGACATTTTTTGTTGGAAATAAAATTTTCTACAAAACATAGTATTTGTAAAATCGCTATATCTTGCTCCCTTTTTGAGATATATTAAAAAGTTTAAAAAATGGTGGAAATATGTTTTTTATTTTTTTAATATATCTCGAAATGAAAGGAAAATACAACATTGTTGTATGTAACCATTTTTGTAGGAAATAAAATTGTCTACAAAACATATTAACAACAAAATTGCTCTATCTTGCTTACTTTTTGAGATATTTAAAATAATGTAAAAAATGGTGGGAATTTGTCTTTTATTTTCTTAATATATCTCGAAAAGTAATGGAAATACAATATCTTTGTATATACCTTTTTTTTGTAGCAAATAAAATTTTCTACAAAACATAATATATAAAAAATTGCTCAATCTTGCTTACCTTTTGATATATTTAAAAGAATGTAAAAACAGGTGGGAATTTTTTTTTATTTTTTAATACATTTTGAATAGTAAGGAAAATGCAATATGTTTTTAAATAACCTTTCTTGTAAGAAATAAAATTGTCTACAAAACATAATATATGTATAGTCGCTCTATCTAGCTTACATTTTGAGATATTTAAAAAAATTTAAAAAAAGGTGGGAAATCGTTTTTTATTTTTTTAATATATCTCGAAAAGTAATGGAAATACAATATCTTTGTATTAGACATTTTTTGTTGGAAATAAAATTTTCTACAAAACATAGATATTTGTAAAATCGCTATATCTTGCTCCCTTTTTGAGATATATTAAAAAGTTTAAAAAATGGTGGAAATATGTTTTTTATTTTTTTAATATATCTCGAAATGAAAGGAAAATACAACATTGTTGTATGTAACCATTTTTGTAGGAAATAAAATTGTCTACAAAACATATTAACAACAAAATTGCTCTATCTTGCTTACTTTTTGAGATATTTAAAATAATGTAAAAAATGGTGGGAATTTGTCTTTTATTTTCTTAATATATCTCGAAAAGTAATGGAAATACAATATCTTTGTATATACCTTTTTTTTGTAGCAAATAAAATTTTCTACAAAACATAATATATAAAAAATTGCTCAATCTTGCTTACCTTTTGATATATTTAAAAGAATGTAAAAACAGGTGGGAATTTTTTTTTTATTTTTTAATACATCTCGAATAGTAAGGAAAATGCAATATGTTTTTAAATAACCTTTCTTGTAAGAAATAAAATTGTCTACAAAACATAATATATGTATAGTCGCTCTATCTAGCTTACATTTTGAGATATTTAAAAAAATTTAAAAAAAGGTGGGAAATCGTTTTTTATTTTTTTAATATATCTCGAAAAGTAATGGAAATACAATATCTTTGTATTAGACATTTTTTGTTGGAAATAAAATTTTCTACAAAACATAGATATTTGTAAAATCGCTATATCTTGCTCCCTTTTTGAGATATATTAAAAAGTTTAAAAAATGGTGGAAATATGTTTTTTATTTTTTTAATATATCTCGAAATGAAAGGAAAATACAACATTGTTGTATGTAACCATTTTTGTAGGAAATAAAATTGTCTACAAAACATATTAACAACAAAATTGCTCTATCTTGCTTACTTTTTGAGATATTTAAAATAATGTAAAAAATGGTGGGAATTTGTCTTTTATTTTCTTAATATATCTCGAAAAGTAATGGAAATACAATATCTTTGTATATACCTTTTTTTTGTAGCAAATAAAATTTTCTACAAAACATAATATATAAAAAATTGCTCAATCTTGCTTACCTTTTGATATATTTAAAAGAATGTAAAAACAGGTGGGAATTTTTTTTTATTTTTTAATACATCTCGAATAGTAAGGAAAATGCAATATGTTTTTAAATAACCTTTCTTGTAAGAAATAAAATTGTCTACAAAACATAATATATGTATAGTCGCTCTATCTAGCTTACATTTTGAGATATTTAAAAAAATTTAAAAAAAGGTGGGAAATCGTTTTTTATTTTTTTAATATATCTCGAAAAGTAATGGAAATACAATATCTTTGTATTATACATTTTTTGTTGGAAATAAAATTTTCTACAAAACATAGTATTTGTAAAATCGCTATATCTTGCTCCCTTTTTGAGATATATTAAAAAGTTTAAAAAATGGTGGAAATATGTTTTTTATTTTTTTAATATATCTCGAAATGAAAGGAAAATACAACATTGTTGTATGTAACTATTTTTGTAGGAAATAAAATTGTCTACAAAACATATTAACAACAAAATTGCTCTATCTTGCTTACTTTTTGAGATATTTAAAATAATGTAAAAAATGGTGGGAATTTGTCTTTTATTTTCTTAATATATCTCGAAAAGTAATGGAAATACAATATCTTTGTATATACCTTTTTTTTGTAGCAAATAAAATTTTCTACAAAACATAATATATAAAAAATTGCTCAATCTTGCTTACCTTTTGATATATTTAAAAGAATGTAAAAACAGGTGGGAATTTTTTTTTATTTTTTAATACATCTCGAATAGTAAGGAAAATGCAATATGTTTTTAAATAACCTTTCTTGTAAGAAATAAAATTGTCTACAAAACATAATATATGTATAGTCGCTCTATCTAGCTTACATTTTGAGATATTTAAAAAAATTTAAAAAAAGGTGGGAAATCGTTTTTTATTTTTTTAATATATCTCGAAAAGTAATGGAAATACAATATCTTTGTATTATACATTTTTTGTTGGAAATAAAATTTTCTACAAAACATAGATATTTGTAAAATCGCTATATCTTGCTCCCTTTTTGAGATATATTAAAAAGTTTAAAAAATGGTGGAAATATGTTTTTTATTTTTTTAATATATCTCGAAATGAAAGGAAAATACAACATTGTTGTATGTAACCATTTTTGTAGGAAATAAAATTGTCTACAAAACATATTAACAACAAAATTGCTCTATCTTGCTTACTTTTTGAGATATTTAAAATAATGTAAAAAATGGTGGAAATTTGTCTTTTATTTTCTTAATATATCTCGAAAAGTAATGGAAATACAATATCTTTGTATATACCTTTTTTTTGTAGCAAATAAAATTTTCTACAAAACATAATATATAAAAAATTGCTCAATCTTGCTTACCTTTTGATATATTTAAAAGAATGTAAAAACAGGTGGGAATTTTTTTTTATTTTTTAATACATCTCGAATAGTAAGGAAAATGCAATATGTTTTTAAATAACCTTTCTTGTAAGAAATAAAATTGTCTACAAAACATAATATATGTATAGTCGCTCTATCTAGCTTACATTTTGAGATATTTAAAAAAATTTAAAAAAAGGTGGGAAATCGTTTTTTATTTTTTTAATATATCTCGAAAAGTAATGGAAATACAATATCTTTGTATTAGACATTTTTTGTTGGAAATAAAATTTTCTACAAAACATAGTATTTGTAAAATCGCTATATCTTGCTCCCTTTTTGAGATATATTAAAAAGTTTAAAAAATGGTGGAAATATGTTTTTTATTTTTTTAATATATCTCGAAATGAAAGGAAAATACAACATTGTTGTATGTAACCATTTTTGTAGGAAATAAAATTGTCTACAAAACATATTAACAACAAAATTGCTCTATCTTGCTTACTTTTTGAGATATTTAAAATAATGTAAAAAATGGTGGGAATTTGTCTTTTATTTTCTTAATATATCTCGAAAAGTAATGGAAATACAATATCTTTGTATATACCTTTTTTTTGTAGCAAATAAAATTTTCTACAAAACATAATATATAAAAAATTGCTCAATCTTGCTTACCTTTTGATATATTTAAAAGAATGTAAAAACAGGTGGGAATTTTTTTTTTATTTTTTAATACATCTCGAATAGTAAGGAAAATGCAATATGTTTTTAAATAACCTTTCTTGTAAGAAATAAAATTGTCTACAAAACATAATATATGTATAGTCGCTCTATCTAGCTTACATTTTGAGATATTTAAAAAAATTTAAAAAAAGGTGGGAAATCGTTTTTTATTTTTTTAATATATCTCGAAAAGTAATGGAAATACAATATCTTTGTATTATACATTTTTTGTTGGAAATAAAATTTTCTACAAAACATAGTATTTTGTAAAATCGCTATATCTTGCTCCCTTTTTGAGATATATTAAAAAGTTTAAAAAATGGTGGAAATATGTTTTTTATTTTTTTAATATATCTCGAAATGAAAGGAAAATACAACATTGTTGTATGTAACCATTTTTGTAGGAAATAAAATTGTCTACAAAACATATTAACAACAAAATTGCTCTATCTTGCTTACTTTTTGAGATATTTAAAATAATGTAAAAAATGGTGGGAATTTGTCTTTTATTTTCTTAATATATCTCGAAAAGTAATGGAAATACAATATCTTTGTATATACCTTTTTTTTGTAGCAAATAAAATTTTCTACAAAACATAATATATAAAAAATTGCTCAATCTTGCTTACCTTTTGAATATATTTAAAAGAATTTAAAAAATGTAAAATGTTTTTTATTTTTTTAATATATCTCGAAATGTAAGGAAAATACAAATATTGTTTATTAACTATTTTTGTAGGAAATAAAATTGTCTACAAAACATATTAACAACAAAATTGCTCTATCTTGCTTACTTTTTGAGATATTTAAAATAATGTAAAAAATGGTGGAAATTTGTCTTTTATTTTCTTAATATATCTCGAAAAGTAATGGAAATACAATATCTTTGTATATACCTTTTTTTTGTAGCAAATAAAATTTTCTACAAAACATAATATATAAAAAATTGCTCAATCTTGCTTACCTTTTGATATATTTAAAAGAATGTAAAAACAGGTGGGAATTTTTTTTTAATTTTTTAATACATCTCGAATAGTAAGGAAAATGCAATATGTTTTTAAATAACCTTTCTTGTAAGAAATAAAATTGTCTACAAAACATAATATATGTATAGTCGCTCTATCTAGCTTACATTTTGAGATATTTAAAAAAATTTAAAAAAAGGTGGGAAATCGTTTTTTATTTTTTTAATATATCTCGAAAAGTAATGGAAATACAATATCTTTGTATTAGACATTTTTTGTTGGAAATAAAATTTTCTACAAAACATAGTATTTGTAAAATCGCTATATCTTGCTCCCTTTTTGAGATATATTAAAAAGTTTAAAAAATGGTGGAAATATGTTTTTTATTTTTTTAATATATCTCGAAATGAAAGGAAAATACAACATTGTTGTATGTAACCATTTTTGTAGGAAATAAAATTGTCTACAAAACATATTAACAACAAAATTGCTCTATCTTGCTTACTTTTTGAGATATTTAAAATAATGTAAAAAATGGTGGGAATTTGTCTTTTATTTTCTTAATATATCTCGAAAAGTAATGGAAATACAATATCTTTGTATATACCTTTTTTTTGTAGCAAATAAAATTTTCTACAAAACATAATATATAAAAAATTGCTCAATCTTGCTTACCTTTTGATATATTTAAAAGAATGTAAAAACAGGTGGGAATTTTTTTTTATTTTTTAATACATCTCGAATAGTAAGGAAAATGCAATATGTTTTTAAATAACCTTTCTTGTAAGAAATAAAATTGTCTACAAAACATAATATATGTATAGTCGCTCTATCTAGCTTACATTTTGAGATATTTAAAAAAATTTAAAAAAAGGTGGGAAATCGTTTTTTATTTTTTTAATATATCTCGAAAAGTAATGGAAATACAATATCTTTGTATTAGACATTTTTTGTTGGAAATAAAATTTTCTACAAAACATAGTATTTGTAAAATCGCTATATCTTGCTCCCTTTTTGAGATATATTAAAAAGTTTAAAAAATGGTGGAAATATGTTTTTTATTTTTTTAATATATCTCGAAATGAAAGGAAAATACAACATTGTTGTATGTAACCATTTTTGTAGGAAATAAAATTGTCTACAAAACATATTAACAACAAAATTGCTCTATCTTGCTTACTTTTTGAGATATTTAAAATAATGTAAAAAATGGTGGGAATTTGTCTTTTATTTTCTTAATATATCTCGAAAAGTAATGGAAATACAATATCTTTGTATATACCTTTTTTTTGTAGCAAATAAAATTTTCTACAAAACATAATATATAAAAAATTGCTCAATCTTGCTTACCTTTTGATATATTTAAAAGAATGTAAAAACAGGTGGGAATTTTTTTTTATTTTTTAATACATCTCGAATAGTAAGGAAAATGCAATATGTTTTTAAATAACCTTTCTTGTAAGAAATAAAATTGTCTACAAAACATAATATATGTATAGTCGCTCTATCTAGCTTACATTTTGAGATATTTAAAAAAATTTAAAAAAAGGTGGGAAATCGTTTTTTATTTTTTTAATATATCTCGAAAAGTAATGGAAATACAATATCTTTGTATTAGACATTTTTTGTTGGAAATAAAATTTTCTACAAAACATAGATATTTGTAAAATCGCTATATCTTGCTCCCTTTTTGAGATATATTAAAAAGTTTAAAAAATGGTGGAAATATGTTTTTTATTTTTTTAATATATCTCGAAATGAAAGGAAAATACAACATTGTTGTATGTAACCATTTTTGTAGGAAATAAAATTGTCTACAAAACATATTAACAACAAAATTGCTCTATCTTGCTTACTTTTTGAGATATTTAAAATAATGTAAAAAATGGTGGGAATTTGTCTTTTATTTTCTTAATATATCTCGAAAAGTAATGGAAATACAATATCTTTGTATATACCTTTTTTTTGTAGCAAATAAAATTTTCTACAAAACATAATATATAAAAAATTGCTCAATCTTGCTTACCTTTTGATATATTTAAAAGAATGTAAAAACAGGTGGGAATTTTTTTTTATTTTTTAATACATCTCGAATAGTAAGGAAAATGCAATATGTTTTTAAATAACCTTTCTTGTAAGAAATAAAATTGTCTACAAAACATAATATATGTATAGTCGCTCTATCTAGCTTACATTTTGAGATATTTAAAAAAATTTAAAAAAAGGTGGGAAATCGTTTTTTATTTTTTTAATATATCTCGAAAAGTAATGGAAATACAATATCTTTGTATTGGACATTTTTTGTTGGAAATAAAATTTTCTACAAAACATAGTATTTGTAAAATCGCTATATCTTGCTCCCTTTTTGAGATATATTAAAAAGTTTAAAAAATGGTGGAAATATGTTTTTTATTTTTTTAATATATCTCGAAATGAAAGGAAAATACAACATTGTTGTATGTAACCATTTTTGTAGGAAATAAAATTGTCTACAAAACATATTAACAACAAAATTGCTCTATCTTGCTTACTTTTTGAGATATTTAAAATAATGTAAAAAATGGTGGGAATTTGTCTTTTATTTTCTTAATATATCTCGAAAAGTAATGGAAATACAATATCTTTGTATATACCTTTTTTTTGTAGCAAATAAAATTTTCTACAAAACATAATATATAAAAAATTGCTCAATCTTGCTTACCTTTTGATATATTTAAAAGAATGTAAAAACAGGTGGGAATTTTTTTTTTATTTTTTAATACATCTCGAATAGTAAGGAAAATGCAATATGTTTTTAAATAACCTTTCTTGTAAGAAA
Organism: Polistes dominula; assembly: GCF_049000335.1. Taxonomy (NCBI): domain Eukaryota; kingdom Metazoa; phylum Arthropoda; class Insecta; order Hymenoptera; family Vespidae; genus Polistes; species Polistes dominula. The sequence goes on along the minus strand of NW_028301059.1, from coordinate 27,043 downwards.
TAAAATTGTCTACAAAACATAATATATGTATAGTCGCTCTATCTAGCTTACATTTTGAGATATTTAAAAAAATTTAAAAAAAGGTGGGAAATCGTTTTTTATTTTTTTAATATATCTCGAAAAGTAATGGAAATACAATATCTTTGTATTGGAACATTTTTTGTTGGAAATAAAATTTTCTACAAAACATAGTATTTTGTAAAATCGCTATATCTTGCTCCTTTTTGAGATATATTTAAAAAAGTTTAAAAAAAGTGGTGGAAATATGTTTTTTATTTTTTTAATATATCTCGAAATGAAAGGAAAATACAACATTGTTGTATGTAACTATTTTTGTAGGAAATAAAATTGTCTACAAAACATATTAACAACAAAATTGCTCTATCTTGCTTACTTTTTGAGATATTTAAAATAATGTAAAAAATGGTGGGAATTTGTCTTTTATTTTCTTAATATATCTCGAAAAGTAATGGAAATACAATATCTTTGTATATACCTTTTTTTTGTAGCAAATAAAATTTTCTACAAAACATAATATATAAAAAATTGCTCAATCTTGCTTACCTTTTGATATATTTAAAAGAATGTAAAAACAGGTGGGAATTTTTTTTTTATTTTTTAATACATCTCGAATAGTAAGGAAAATGCAATATGTTTTTAAATAACCTTTCTTGTAAGAAATAAAATTGTCTACAAAACATAATATATGTATAGTCGCTCTATCTAGCTTACATTTTGAGATATTTAAAAAAATTTAAAAAAAGGTGGGAAATCGTTTTTTATTTTTTTAATATATCTCGAAAAGTAATGGAAATACAATATCTTTGTATTAGACATTTTTTGTTGGAAATAAAATTTTCTACAAAACATAGATATTTGTAAAATCGCTATATCTTGCTCCCTTTTTGAGATATATTAAAAAGTTTAAAAAATGGTGGAAATATGTTTTTTATTTTTTTAATATATCTCGAAATGAAAGGAAAATACAACATTGTTGTATGTAACCATTTTTGTAGGAAATAAAATTGTCTACAAAACATATTAACAACAAAATTGCTCTATCTTGCTTACTTTTTGAGATATTTAAAATAATGTAAAAAATGGTGGAAATTTGTCTTTTATTTTCTTAATATATCTCGAAAAGTAATGGAAATACAATATCTTTGTATATACCTTTTTTTTGTAGCAAATAAAATTTTCTACAAAACATAATATATAAAAAATTGCTCAATCTTGCTTACCTTTTGATATATTTAAAAGAATGTAAAAACAGGTGGGAATTTTTTTTTTATTTTTTAATACATCTCGAATAGTAAGGAAAATGCAATATGTTTTTAAATAACCTTTCTTGTAAGAAATAAAATTGTCTACAAAACATAATATATGTATAGTCGCTCTATCTAGCTTACATTTTGAGATATTTAAAAAAATTTAAAAAAAGGTGGGAAATCGTTTTTTATTTTTTTAATATATCTCGAAAAGTAATGGAAATACAATATCTTTGTATTATACATTTTTTGTTGGAAATAAAATTTTCTACAAAACATAGATATTTGTAAAATCGCTATATCTTGCTCCCTTTTTGAGATATATTAAAAAGTTTAAAAAATGGTGGAAATATGTTTTTTATTTTTTTAATATATCTCGAAATGAAAGGAAAATACAACATTGTTGTATGTAACCATTTTTGTAGGAAATAAAATTGTCTACAAAACATATTAACAACAAAATTGCTCTATCTTGCTTACTTTTTGAGATATTTAAAATAATGTAAAAAATGGTGGGAATTTGTCTTTTATTTTCTTAATATATCTCGAAAAGTAATGGAAATACAATATCTTTGTATATACCTTTTTTTTGTAGCAAATAAAATTTTCTACAAAACATAATATATAAAAAATTGCTCAATCTTGCTTACCTTTTGATATATTTAAAAAGAATGTAAAAACAAGGTGGGAATTTGTTTTTTATTTTTTAATACATCTCTGAAAAGTAAGGAAAATACAATATCGTTTTTAAATAACCATTTTTGTAAGAAATAAAATTTCTACAAAACATAATATTTTAAAATCCTATATCTTGCTCCCTTTTTGAGATATATTAAAAAATTTAAAAAATGGTGGAAATATGTTTTTTATTTTTTTAATATATCTCGAAATGAAAGGAAAATACAACATTTTGTATACATTTTTGTAGGAAATAAAATTTCTACAAAACAAAAACAAAATTCTCTATCTTGCTTACTTTTTAGATATTTAAAATAATGTAAAAAATGGTGGGAATTTGTCTTTTATTTTCTTAATATATCTCGAAAAGTAATGGAAATACAATATCTTTGTATAACCTTTTTTGTAGCAAATAAAATTTTCTACAAACATAATATAAAAAATTGCTCAATCTTGCTTACCTTTTGATATATTTAAAAGAATGTGTTACGTCTCGAGAAGAGATTTCACGAGTGGCCGCTGTCACCAGTTCTTACTTGAAGAGTAAGAACGAATTTAGAGATTTCTCAACCGGTCACGACCTTACAGTCGTTTACTCGGATAAGAGAAAGAAAGTCAATGCCTGTTTTTGGGTCAGCCTGCTTATCCAGTACTTTACCCGGGATAGGCTTTACTCGCGGATACCGGAGCGTCGGACGTCAATATGTCAAAGAAAACTCAACCCTGGATGTTAACCAAATCTTTAATTCTTACCTGGTTTCCGGTGCTGGCCAATGGGAGATGCAATCCAAATATGCTGACTGAAATTGGCGTTTGAAGGAAGGGTGCAGTTGTTAAATCACAATCACAATGTAGAATAACAATATAGTATATTTTAAAATTTAAATTTAGATTTAAATTGTTACACAATAAACACCTTGTTGCACACACACACAATTATTAATGAACAATGTTAACGGAATATTAATTTGGTAATAAATAAAGGACTTAGGCTTGCAAAGATTTATGATAGCAATAATAACTAAGAATAAAATGTTCAAAGTCAATGACTAAGTTCTATTAAACAAGAGAGAGAGAACTTAGTAACAAAATTTAAATAAACTGATTGTAAATCAACCTAAGTTAAAATACCAAGTTAATATTCATAAATCGTCGATAATCGAATAAGATCACACCAGGCAAATGCCGTTCAACTCACGAACACACGATTTAGATACACGCAGTAGTAGATTAATATAATAATACTTAAAATCAAAACTAAACGAACATTAGACAAATTTAAGAAAACGTACTCAATAATTATATAAGGTGGACTTTATAAGTACACTTGGAGTACTAGAACAAAACTTAAGACAAATTTTTGACAAGTACCAAATGATTATATAAGATGGACTTATAAATGGACTTAGAAAATTAGTACAAAACTAGACTACTCTTAGACAAATCTTAGACACGTACTCGATTACTGATTTAAGGTGGACTGACTTCATGGACGAACGTAGCATCGCAAGAAGCGTCCGTTTCGGAAGAGTGGGAGTACCTCCCACTTACGCAAAAATGCTTCCTCCACTACTGACTTCCACACCGTGAGACCCAAGTCAAGGAGAAGAATTCGCTGACAAAAATATTAGTTACTATCAAGCGCGAATTCTTCGAAGAGAAATAGGTATTACTTACATTGGAATTTTATCAAGCGCGAATTCTTCGAAGAGAAATAAGTATTACTTACATTGGAATTTTATCAAGCGCGAATTCTCCGAAGAAAGATAAGTGTCAGTTACATTGGAATGTTATCAAGCGCGAGCTCCTGGGACTGCGCCGTCAGCAAAAATGCACGTGCAGACAGAATATGAGTAACGAATATAATATAATAAAGTATGAATATTTTATGCACATTGAAATAATAATTTAAAAACAATCATTCCATTATAACGTCGACCGATAAGTCAGTACTGGAAGAACGCAATGTCGGTATTACCGACATTTACTTATCGACTAAACTAGTTACCGACCGACACTGTCGGTAATGCAGATTTCTCTATGAACGACAATGGATTCTCAATACTCCAATTTATCCATTCTACAAAATACAATTTATCGATGGTCGTTCATAGGAAATACAGAATTATCTTTACAAAGAATAATAACAATATGGAAAAGAAAAGCATAATTACCAAATATTTAAGTATATATATGCGTGAAAATAAGGTACATTAGCGCGAACGAAAATGATCTATTATAATTGATCTAATAACTAATGTACATACAAAGTATCGAATTTATATACTAAAACAAACAGTATGAGATATATGTATATATATAAAAAGAAAAATTTTCCTCGCAAGGTTTACATAGTACTTATAGAACTATTTTCACGCAAAATTATACAAACTAAAGTTTAACAAATTACTTTTACGCAAAAATTAAACAGACTAATAATATTCAAATACGACAGAGTTTACCAAATTTAAAATTTTTGGGTGTAGTGCACGAAATTCGAATTTAGACGTCACTGGACGTGACACCTCCCCCCTTAAGAAGAAGAACCATGGGATTTACTCCCGTGGTCTTCGCAACGAACGAAATTTCTGAGTGATTTCGTCATCCATATGAAATTGAACCCGCTTACCAGGTGTATTTTCTGTCTGGCAGCCTCTCGAATCCAAGGTAGGTTGGGTGGCCCCGGAGTTACCGCTTGAAGGTTCTGGTGTCTCCGTGCGCACCGACTGAAGTTCAATTCCATTGTCCGAATTTTGAGTGGGCCGAGCATCCTTCCCGCGCCCCAAATGGAGGAGTAGGCTCGTGATTGAGCCCCAAACTGCACCCAACATATGTAAACTCCAACCATAAACTGTGTGCAGGGCGTACCCTCGAAGAACAGAGTCTATGATCAATTTCACTACTTTAAAAATAAGCACAATTCCAAGAATAGCAGAACTGACCGTTCCGAATTTCAATAGACCGTTCCAAAGTTTAGAGGTCACACTTTCTGCTAATTCACTAACACCTTTTTCACCCACAAAATCCACAAGATTTAACGTGTCAACTTTCACTTTATGTCCAGCTGCTCCTCTCGCGATAGTGTTCAAAATAGACGGTTGCTCAACAGGGAACATTACATGGTCCCGGAGATCGTCCAAATCCGCCTGTGTATAAATCCCACTAGTCGCGAGCGATCCCGCATCGATGTATCTCCAGACCACGTCCGTGTCTGGCAGTAGAATTTGGGGATCCTTTACGTATGTTGGCTTTGGTAGCAGCTGATACCAGGTTCCCTCGATCAAATATTCCTGTGGCAGTAGTGCGCTGCACGGTACTTCAGTACCTTTTCTAACTAAAATTCTCGACTTTGGTTTTAAATAAACACTTAAATTTTGATATATCACGGGAAGTTCTCTATAACATAATTCCGAATGTCTTATTTTCACTGGAATAGGGGTGCACTTGACAATATGCGCGACTTCACCGGCCACCACCGCCATGTACCCCGGCCTCTTCATGACCGTGTACGCAAAAACATCTGGGAGAATGTTCGCAAATGCCAACGCGTTTCGAATAACCTGTTGTTCTAGGTTACACTTCTGTTGTAAGATGTTTATATAGAGAGACTCCAGCTGGTCACGGTGGTGCTTCTCAACGTATACGAACTTTGAATTTATATAGGCAAACAAATCCATGTTTTGGGGTGTTATTTTTGCCTTTGACGTAAACGTATGACCACTTGTTGTTTCCAAGATAAAAAGTTTGGGATGTTCAGTAGTGACCAGAGTATACCCGCAAATGTGGAGCTCGTTTTTACCCATCAACGCGAAGGCAGTGTCTCCCTCCGTCACCGAGTACATTGTTGTAATATGTGAGATTGCGATTGATGACGTCACTTTGGTGGCGGACCCCTCATACAGTGCCGTATATCGTTCAAAATTACACGACGAACCGGGAACAACTGTCCAAAATGCACAACCGTTTTCGTCCGTGAAACACGTTCCCTCTGAAAAAGTGCACGATATATGTCCTCTAAGAGAAATCAAGTTCTCACCACTTTTCACTATTCCCGTGTATATTCTAATGTCTGTGCGCACTACACTTTGAACAACCACACTGTCCCACGTACCGTCGGTATCCGAATATTGGGTGCCTTGACACCTACCGTCGGTGGTAATGGAACCCGCTAACGTAACACTTCGAAAGTCTGTCGAGTTAACACGTAGTCCACTAATCTGTGTGAATGAGTTCAACGAAAGTGTACCGGTATTTATCATACTTTTACAAACGTTCGAAGACACTTCAAGTAAATAAATGCGTCGACCGTTATGAACCGCTGAGATATGCGAACTCATTCCACAGTAATAAATTGTTCTGTCTATTTCCACTCTGCACTGATATACGCGCACATTATCATAGTCTGTCAGCTGTAACAGCTGCACGTACGTCACCGACTTGTTGGGCGATGACACGGGTAGATTACACTCCCCGGTCTCCAGCAATGATACCGTGCTGATGTTGGCAGAATTTCCACCACAGTCGTAACCCAAGAGAGCGAAGGCCGTCGTGACGCAACAAAGGATGACGTAGCAAACCTTGGAATTCATCCTTCCTGGTGATAATGTACAGTCAGTGGCAAAACAAATATGTTAGCAAAATATTTTAATATACAAATATTTACGAAAGAAGACTACCTTTTAGATTTCGACAATTTTAGCTTATCTTTATGAACAATCTTACTTTTACCTTTATAACTAATTTTGATGTTATTTTTGGGTAGCACTTCTAGGACCTGGTGGGGACCAGTATATTGGTTTCCCAATTTAGACGTTGGCTGTTTCAAAAGATAGACATCCTGACCAACTTTAAGCTTTTGACCTCTAGCATTTTTATCATAATAATATTTAGATTTAATTTTAGCTCCCACCAAGTTCTGTCTTGCCGCCTTTTGTGCGGTTCTTATTTTATTAACTAAATCCAAATAATATTCTAAGTAGGTATCTTCTAAATTGATTCCAGTTATAACATCTACTGATGGCACATTTGCCTGTTTACCAAAAACCAATTCATGAGGGGTGAATCTTGTTCCCTCATGCGTGCTAGTATTATAAGCGAACATTGCATGGGTGAGCCACTTATCCCACTCGCTTCTTTTATTAATATAATGTTTTAAATATTCAATAAGGACAATATGAGAACGTTCCAAAGATCCGTTCGATTGCGGATGAAATGCAGTGGTTTTAATCTGCTTACAATTATATTGTTTTGATATTGCCCTTAGTAAAGAACCTGTAAAATTTGTGCCCTGGTCTGTCAAAATTGATCGTGGAGCCCCGAAAATATTACAAAAGTTATGAACTAGACCTTCTGCGATGTCGACGGACGTAATTGATTTTAGAGGTACCGCAATGAAATATTTTGTTAGTGCATCCTGAATAGTGAGTACATATTTATTACCCATCTTTGTCTCCTGTAACGGGCCCACGATGTCCATGGCAATCTTGTCGAATGCCGCTCCTGGCGTATCGGTTAATATCATTGGCTCTTTGGATTTAATTCTAACTAATTTCTTAATTTGACAACTTTCACAAATATTTATAAATTCTTGAATATCTTTTTTCATATTTGGCCAATGATATTTTTGTCGAATACGATTATACGTTTTTGTCACACCTTTGTGACCACCGATAGGCGAGGAGTGGCATTCCGCTATAATGTCCTCCCTCTTTTCCGTCTCTGGAATAGATACTTCATTATTACAAACAACTATTTTACAGTTTTCATTTTCGAATGTATTAATAATTTTTCTCAAGATTCGTAACCATGAAATTCCGTCCAAACCTTGGGTCCTCGAGATGCTGACTGATGTTAACCCAAGCTCGCGTGTGACGGATAGCAAAGACCCAATAGCTTCAACCAGCGTTTCAAATTTAGTGGCATTTATTGCCCGTTCTTTAATGGGGATCGCGATTAGCTTATATTTGCCGAATTTCACCACTTTAGCGCGTCCCAGCACCAGTTCTTCAAATTTCGGAAGCTTATGTATTTTACTTAAAGTCTTTGCCCCTTCGTCACACGGAGTTCCGACTAGATCTGTAAAAATAACTAAATTATCGTGTCTTAAATTTAGCGAATCTCTTGTGACTCCTACATTGTCTGTTAGCATTCTTAAATGCGTGTTATGTTCGGTCTCAGTCTGCGGGGAGTAAAGTCTGTCATACGCGGATGAGTCATCCGTATCGTCGACGTCAGAGCCTTCATCGTCCGTTACCGTCCCTGTAACTGGATCGACTGTATCAGATGACGATGAAGTAAGACCAGTCACTCTGTCAGCTGTCTCGTTGACGTCACAGTCCCCGTCGTCGTCCGCAGTTTGTCTAATGTCAAATTTAGTAAGACTGTCGTCCGAATCGAACATATTTATTGGGAGAATGTTTTTACTCTCCACCGGATTTCGCGACAACGCATCTGCGTTCGAATTTGCAGTTCCAGATTTGTATACGATTTTAAATGAGTATTCTGCCAATTTAAGACCCCACTTAACAAGCCTAGATGTAGGATCCTTTACTGATTTCAACCATACTAACGGCCTGTGATCGGTTACCAGAACAAACTCTCTGCCGTACAAATATGGCCTAAAATAACTTGTCGCGTAAACTATTGCCAAAAGCTCCCTTTCAATTGTGGAGTAATTTCTTTCAGCCTGATTCAAAATTCGCGAACAGTAGGAAATAGGCAGATCCTTTCCAACAGGACCTTGGCTCAACACGGCACCGATTGCATAGCCGGATGCGTCTGTCGTTACGTTAAAAGGCAACTCAAAATTTGGATACTGCAAGATTGGTTCTTTACACAAAGAATCACGTAACGAGCAAAAAGCGTTTTCCTGGGCATTCTCCCAGCAAAACAAAACATCCTTTTTCAACAAATCCGTTAGCGGTTTGGCGACTTTAGAGAAGGCAGGAATAAACCTTCTATAATAACCGGCGAGTCCCAAAAATTGACGAACTGATTTTGCGTTCCTCGGACGCGGAAATTCACGGACTGCCTCTAATTTCTTTGGGTCCGGTTTTACACCGTCTTCCCCAATAATGTGTCCTAAATAAATTACCTCCCGTCTCAGAAATTCGCATTTGTCGGGCTGTAATTTTAAATTTGCTTGACGAAGTCTGCGAGCGAGCTTACCAAATTTTATCTCATGCTCGTTAAGTGAACTTGCATAAAGAACGACATCGTCCAAGTAAACAAACATTTCTTCGCCTTGTAAACCGGTCAAGACATGATCCATCAACCGTTGAAAGGTTGCTGGTGCGTTTTTCAAGCCAAAAGGCATTCTACAAAATTCGAAATGACCATACGGGGTCGAGAACGCTGTCTTTTCGCGGTCATCCGGATGCATTCTAATTTGGTGAAATCCGGATTTCAGATCGAAAGTAGAAAAATATTTAGCTGCGCCGAGTTGATCCAAAATTTCGGTGATGTTGGGCAAAGGATATGCATCACCTACTGTTTTTTCATTAAGATTCCGGTAATCGATCACCATGCGCCATTGTTTATTACCTTTTGAATCCGCCTTTTTAGGAACAATCCATATAGGAGAATTATATGGAGAGATGGACGGCTTAATTATCCCGTCAACTAACATTTCTGAAGTCTGTTTCCTAATTTCTTCCTTGTGAACCGGGGGAAATCTATATTGTTTAGTATGCACGGGAACGTTATCAGCTGTTGTTATTTTATGTTCCAAAACATTAGTGCTCCCCAATGGTTCACCTGGCAAATGGAAGATATCGGCGTTTAACTCAATTAATTTTGAAACAGATTTTGCCTCTTCCGTATTCAGATGATCAAGGCGTAAGAGGGATTTCACGGATTCAACCCTGGAGGGTGAGGAAGGTGACTCGGAATTCGAAACATCTGATTTTGGAATTGGATCAGCGGAGTTGGAGGCAAATATTGTATGAATATTGCGTAGGAAACCGGATGGATCAGAGGTATTGGATGCTGAATTCGGAAGAGTACCAATACTATAATCCAATAATTCTACTTTAGGAATTGTCAAATCAACGGATTCAAAAGTCGTATTCGTTACTTTAATATACGCCTTTCCGTTTACGTTCCTAACTAAAGCCTCTCCTGCAAAAACTCCGGGCTGAAGATTCAAACGAGGGACATATCCCTCTGTAGTTTCGACATTATTAATATGAATAGAGCAAATTTTTGACATACGAGACGGAATATTAATTCTCTCCTCTTCTATAAATGAGATTACCTTTTTCCGAAATCTGAGGCATCTATTCTCATAGTCAACCAGAGCTGACCTTGACCTCAAGAAATCATTTCCCAAAATACCGTCCGTCTCGACAGGAAAATCATTCCTAACCAAATGAAATTTTACATACTCCCCGAACATGCAAATATTAGTAGATCCAAGGGTCAAATGACCACCGGGGGAAATTCCTACTAAATGTAAAATTTCAGACTTATTTATTTTAATGTCCATTTGTAATTTATTAATCTTAATCAAATTTACTTGTGCGCCAGTGTCAATTAACAACGTCACGGTACCCGTCAGCTGTTTTGAGGTACACGTGACAAGCGGAGCGGAGACCGTTGGTTCATACATTATTTTTCTGATGTCGACGGTCCTGCTTTTGCCGTCGGACTTGGTGGACGCGGACCCGGAGGGGGAACCCGACGCGCGTCCGTTACCGGCTTCCCCTCCCCGTTTCCCGCCACGCGTTTATTTTCGATGTATTTCAATTTCCTACAGTCAGCTTTAAAATGACCAAAATTTTTGCAATAATTACATCGTTTCCGAAATGAACCCCTAACGTTTCGAGGAGAATTACTTCTACTTCCGCTCGGTTCACTGCGATCTTTCCCTTTACTATTCTTTTTCCAACAATAGTTTTCACTATGTCCGCGCTTTCCACAAAAGTTGCATACCACAACCTGTCTAATCACCCTTACTTTTGGGTTACTGTCTTTAACGACCGACAACTTGTTCCTAGCCGCATCAGCCTGTATCTGTTTATCGATTTTTAAAAGACAAACCAACGCTGAGCTAAAATCGTGATATTTTTCAAAACGCAATGATGTGCGATACTCAGGAGAAAGGCCTCTTATAAAGGCGTCTAAACCCTCCTCCTCTATTTTTCGTTCTACAGAGCGTTCCAATCTACCTAACTGCTTCGATTCTTCGTCAATGATCGACTGCGTCAAATCACGGATTCTACTAAAATAATCAAGGACGTGTTCTCCTGGTTTCTTAAATTCGGTTGCCAATTGTCCGCGATAGTAATTTGCGCCGTACGATGGTAAGAACGCGTCTTTCAAACGTTCAATTAACTGTTCCACTCGAGTTACTTTTATATGTTCAATAACGACGTAAGCATGCCCACTTAACTTCGAAATCAACGATCTGGTCAACGAGTTTTCTAATTCGTCAGAATAATTTTCGGGCAACGAATCGAGAGCCCTCTTACATGCTCTCGCGAACTGGTTTACGGAAATATTGTGACCGTCAAACTTCGGAACCCCTTCTGTAATTTCACGAATTTTAATCGACGGGCAACCGCTTCGCGGTTGTGGGGTTGGCGGTCGCGAGGAGGCCAATGTACTCCTTAATAACTCGTTCTCTCGCCTAAGGCGATTCATTTCCAAGTTATACTTATCCATATCGTCGACGGGCGTTATCGAACGTCTTCGCGCGGGAACCGGGCGAGGCGACCCGCCTCGGGAGACACCGGGCGTCCGGGATACTGTGATAAATGAATCCACCGGAGTACGCGTCCTCTCAAATCCTCGGAAGTCGCCCGAATATTCATCATCTGATCTTTGATTCTCTCCTCCCCCAATTTCTAATCTGCGCTCTCTTCGCGCTAGTTCCCGCCTTTGTGCTTCGATTTCTGATTCCCTCTTGTCTAGTTCCTCCTGTCTTTTAAATATTTCTATTTGAACTTTGCCTAACTGCTCTTGAATCAGCATTATATCTTCCATCTTACGTCTGATTTCGCTTTCCTTATCCAAAAATTCCCTACTAGTTCCAATTGGAGATTCTGCTCCAGCGCGTGCACGTTCCGATGCCATTTTAAATTGTAATAGTTTAGTTTAAACAATCAAAAAAAAAAAAAAAAAGAAAACAAAATTTATACGAAACAAACCGAAAATCCAAGTAAGCAAACCGTAGCAAACATCCGACAAACTACGAGTATCACGAAGTGACCAAACCGTATTGTTGGGCTATCCCACCGATTTTGGGCATCCCACCGCTGTCACCAATTTTTATGTTACTTGTTACGTCTCGATAAGAGATTTCACGAGTGGCCGCTGTCACCAGTTCTTACTTGAAGAGTAAGAACGAATTTAGAGATTTCTCAACCGGTCACGACCTAACAGTCGTTTACTCGGATAAGAGAAAGAAAGTCAATGCCTGTTTTTGGGTCAGCCTGCTTATCCAGTACTTTACCCGGGATAGGCTTTACTCGCGGATACCGGAGCGTCGGACGTCAATATGTCAAAGAAAACTCAACCCTGGATGTTAACCAAATCTTTAATTCTTACCTGGTTTCCGGTGCTGGCCAATGAGAGATACAATCCAAATATGTTGACTGAAATTGGCGTTTGAAGGAAGGGTGCAGTTGTTAAATCACAATCACAATGTAGAATAACAATATAGTATATTTTAAAATTTAAATTTAGATTTAAATTGTTACACAATAAACACCTTGTTGCACACACACACAATTATTAATGAACAATGTTAACGGAATATTAATTTGGTAATAAATAAAGGACTTAGGCTTGCAAAGATTTATGATAACAATAATAACTAAGAATAAAATGTTCAAAGTCAATGACTAAGTTCTATTAAACAAGAGAGAGAGAACTTAGTAACAAAATTTAAATAAACTGATTGTAAATCAACCTAAGTTAAAATACCAAGTTAATATTCATAAATCGTCGATAATCGAATAAGATCACACCAGGCAAATGCCGTTCAACTCACGAACACACGATTTAGATATACGCAGTATAGATTAATATAATAATACTTAAAATCAAAACTAAACGAACATTAGACAAATTTAAGAAAACGTACTCAATAATTATATAAGGTGGACTTTATAAGTACACTTGGAGTACTAGAACAAAACTTAAGACAAATATTTGACAAGTACCAAATGATTATATAAGATGGACTTATAAATGGACTTAGAAAATTATTACAAAAAAAATCTTAGACACTACTCATATTATAAATGTGAAAATTAGTACAAAATAGAAATCTTTAGACAAATCTTAGACACGTACTCGATGTACTGATATATAAGGTGGACTGACTTCGTGGACGAACGTAGCATCGCAAGAAGCGTCCGTTTCGGAAGAGTGGGAGTACCTCCCACTTACGCAAAAATGCTTCCTCCACTACTGACTTCCACACCGTGAGACCCAAGTCAAGGAGAAGAATTCGCTGACAAAAATATTAGTTACTATCAAGCGCGAATTCTTCGAAGAGAAATAGGTATTACTTACATTGGAATTTTATCAAGCGCGAATTCTTCGAAGAGAAATAAGTATTACTTACATTGGAATTTTATCAAGCGCGAATTCTCCGAAGAAAGATAAGTGTCAGTTACATTGGAATGTTATCAAGCGCGAGCTCCTGGGACTGCGCCGTCAGCAAAAATGCACGTGCAGACAGAATATGAGTAACGAATATAATATAATAAAGTATGAATATTTTATGCACATTGAAATAATAATTTAAAAACAATCATTCCATTATAACGTCGACCGATAAGTCAGTACTGGAAGAACGCAATGTCGGTATTACCGACATTTACTTATCGACTAAACTAGTTACCGACCGACACTGTCGGTAATGCAGATTTCTCTATGAACGACAATGGATTCTCAATACTCCAATTTATCCACTCTACAAAATACAATTTATCGATGGTCGTTCATAGGAAATACAGAATTATCTTTACAAAGTATAATAACAATATGGAAAAGAAAAGCATAATTACCAAATATTTAAGTATATATAGCGTGAAAATAAGGTACATTAGCGCGAACGAAAATGATCTATTATAATTGATCTAATAACTAATGTACATACAAAGTATCGAATTTATATACTAAAACAAACAGTATGAGATATATGTATATATATAAAAAGAAAAATTTTCCTCGCAAGGTTTACATAGTACTTATAGAACTATTTTCACGCAAAATTATACAAACTAAAGTTTAACAAATTACTTTTACGCAAAAATTAAACAGACTAATAATATTCAAATACGACAGAGTTTACCAAATTTAAAATTTTTGGGTGTAGTGCACGAAATTCGAATTTAGACGTCACTGGACGTGACAAAATTATAAAAACAATCTAATTCATAAAAAATTTTTTTTTTTATTTAAAAAAAAAAAATTTTATAACTTTTTTTTCAAAAAAAATTTTTTTAAAAAAAAAAAAAAAAAAAAAATTTTCTCTTTTTTTACTTTTTATATATTTAAAATAATGTAAAAAAAGGTGGGAATTTTTTTTAATTTTTTAATACATCTCGAATAGTAAGGAAAATGCAATATGTTTTTAAATAACCTTTCTTGTAAGAAATAAAATTGTCTACAAAACATAATATATGTATAGTCGCTCTATCTAGCTTACATTTTGAGATATTTAAAAAAATTTAAAAAAAGGTGGGAAATCGTTTTTTATTTTTTTAATATATCTCGAAAAGTAATGGAAATACAATATCTTTGTATTAGACATTTTTTGTTGGAAATAAAATTTTCTACAAAACATAGTATTTGTAAAATCGCTATATCTTGCTCCCTTTTTGAGATATATTAAAAAGTTTAAAAAATGGTGGAAATATGTTTTTTATTTTTTTAATATATCTCGAAATGAAAGGAAAATACAACATTGTTGTATGTAACTATTTTTGTAGGAAATAAAATTGTCTACAAAACATATTAACAACAAAATTGCTCTATCTTGCTTACTTTTTGAGATATTTAAAATAATGTAAAAAATGGTGGGAATTTGTCTTTTATTTTCTTAATATATCTCGAAAAGTAATGGAAATACAATATCTTTGTATATACCTTTTTTTTGTAGCAAATAAAATTTTCTACAAAACATAATATATAAAAAATTGCTCAATCTTGCTTACCTTTTGATATATTTAAAAGAATGTAAAAACAGGTGGGAATTTTTTTTTTATTTTTTAATACATCTCGAATAGTAAGGAAAATGCAATATGTTTTTAAATAACCTTTCTTGTAAGAAATAAAATTGTCTACAAAACATAATATATGTATAGTCGCTCTATCTAGCTTACATTTTGAGATATTTAAAAAAATTTAAAAAAAGGTGGGAAATCGTTTTTTATTTTTTTAATATATCTCGAAAAGTAATGGAAATACAATATCTTTGTATTATACATTTTTTGTTGGAAATAAAATTTTCTACAAAACATAGTATTTGTAAAATCGCTATATCTTGCTCCCTTTTTGAGATATATTAAAAAGTTTAAAAAATGGTGGAAATATGTTTTTTATTTTTTTAATATATCTCGAAATGAAAGGAAAATACAACATTGTTGTATGTAACCATTTTTGTAGGAAATAAAATTGTCTACAAAACATATTAACAACAAAATTGCTCTATCTTGCTTACTTTTTGAGATATTTAAAATAATGTAAAAAAATGGTGGGAATTTGTCTTTTATTTTCTTAATATATCTCGAAAAGTAATGGAAATACAATATCTTTGTATATACCTTTTTTTTGTAGCAAATAAAATTTTCTACAAAACATAATATATAAAAAATTGCTCAATCTTGCTTACCTTTTGATATATTTAAAAGAATGTAAAAACAGGTCGGGAATTTTTTTTTATTTTTTAATACATTTTGAATAGTAAGGAAAATGCAATATGTTTTTAAATAACCTTTCTTGTAAGAAATAAAATTGTCTACAAAACATAATATATGTATAGTCGCTCTATCTAGCTTACATTTTGAGATATTTAAAAAAATTTAAAAAAAGGTGGGAAATCGTTTTTTATTTTTTTAATATATCTCGAAAAGTAATGGAAATACAATATCTTTGTATTAGACATTTTTTGTTGGAAATAAAATTTTCTACAAAACATAGATATTTGTAAAATCGCTATATCTTGCTCCCTTTTTGAGATATATTAAAAAGTTTAAAAAATGGTGGAAATATGTTTTTTATTTTTTTAATATATCTCGAAATGAAAGGAAAATACAACATTGTTGTATGTAACCATTTTTGTAGGAAATAAAATTGTCTACAAAACATATTAACAACAAAATTGCTCTATCTTGCTTACTTTTTGAGATATTTAAAATAATGTAAAAAATGGTGGAAATTTGTCTTTTATTTTCTTAATATATCTCGAAAAGTAATGGAAATACAATATCTTTGTATATACCTTTTTTTTGTAGCAAATAAAATTTTCTACAAAACATAATATATAAAAAATTGCTCAATCTTGCTTACCTTTTGATATATTTAAAAGAATGTAAAAACAGGTGGGAATTTTTTTTTTATTTTTTAATACATCTCGAATAGTAAGGAAAATGCAATATGTTTTTAAATAACCTTTCTTGTAAGAAATAAAATTGTCTACAAAACATAATATATGTATAGTCGCTCTATCTAGCTTACATTTTGAGATATTTAAAAAAATTTAAAAAAAGGTGGGAAATCGTTTTTTATTTTTTTAATATATCTCGAAAAGTAATGGAAATACAATATCTTTGTATTATACATTTTTTGTTGGAAATAAAATTTTCTACAAAACATAGATTTTGTAAAATCGCTATATCTTGCTCCCTTTTTGAGATATATTAAAAAGTTTAAAAAATGGTGGAAATATGTTTTTTATTTTTTTAATATATCTCGAAATGAAAGGAAAATACAACATTGTTGTATGTAACCATTTTTGTAGGAAATAAAATTGTCTACAAAACATATTAACAACAAAATTGCTCTATCTTGCTTACTTTTTGAGATATTTAAAATAATGTAAAAAATGGTGGAAATTTGTCTTTTATTTTCTTAATATATCTCGAAAAGTAATGGAAATACAATATCTTTGTATATACCTTTTTTTTGTAGCAAATAAAATTTTCTACAAAACATAATATATAAAAAATTGCTCAATCTTGCTTACCTTTTGATATATTTAAAAAAATTTAAAAAAATGTGGGAAATCGTTTTTTATTTTTTTAATATATCTCGAAAAGTAATGGAAATACAATATCTTTGTATATACATTTATTGTTGGAAATAAAATTATCTACAAAACATAGTATTTGTAAAATCGCTATATCTTGCTCCTTTTTGAGATATATTAAAAATTTAAAAAAGGTGGGAAATATGTTTTTTATTTTTTTAATATATCTCGAAAGAAAGGAAAATACAACATTGTTGTATGTAACCATTTTTTGTAGCAAATAAAATTTTCTACAAAACATAATATATAAAAAATTGCTCAATCTTGCTTACCTTTTGATATATTTAAAAGAATGTAAAAACAGGTGGGAATTTTTTTTTTATTTTTTAATACATTCTGAATAGTAAGGAAAATGCAATATGTTTTTAAATAACCTTTCTTGTAAGAAATAAAATTGTCTACAAAACATAATATATGTATAGTCGCTCTATCTAGCTTACATTTTGAGATATTTAAAAAAATTTAAAAAAAGGTGGGAAATCGTTTTTTATTTTTTTAATATATCTCGAAAAGTAATGGAAATACAATATCTTTGTATTATACATTTTTTGTTGGAAATAAAATTTTCTACAAAACATAGATATTTGTAAAATCGCTATATCTTGCTCCCTTTTTGAGATATATTAAAAAGTTTAAAAAATGGTGGAAATATGTTTTTTATTTTTTTAATATATCTCGAAATGAAAGGAAAATAAAACATTGTTGTATGTAACCATTTTTGTAGGAAATAAAATTGTCTACAAAACATATTAACAACAAAATTGCTCTATCTTGCTTACTTTTTGAGATATTTAAAATAATGTAAAAAATGGTGGAAATTTGTCTTTTATTTTCTTAATATATCTCGAAAAGTAATGGAAATACAATATCTTTGTATATACCTTTTTTTTGTAGCAAATAAAATTTTCTACAAAACATAATATATAAAAAATTGCTCAATCTTGCTTACCTTTTGATATATTTAAAAGAATGTAAAAAAATGTGGGAATTTTTTTTTATTTTTTAATACATCTCGAATAGTAAGGAAAATGCAATATGTTTTTAAATAACCTTTCTTGTAAGAAATAAAATTGTCTACAAAACATAATATATGTATAGTCGCTCTATCTAGCTTACATTTTGAGATATTTAAAAAAATTTAAAAAAAGGTGGAAAATCGTTTTTTATTTTTTTAATATATCTCGAAAAGTAATGGAAAATACAATATCTTTGTATGTAACCATTTTTGTTGGAAATAAAATTGTCTACAAAACATAGTATTTAACAAAATCGCTATATCTTGCTTACTTTTTGAGATATATTAAAAAATGTAAAAAATGGTGGAAATTTGTTTTTTATTTTTTTAATATATCTCGAAAAGTAATGGAAATACAACATTGTTGTATATAACCTTTTTTGTAGGAAATAAAATTGTCTACAAAACATATTAACAACAAAATTGCTCTATCTTGCTTACTTTTTGAGATATTTAAAATAATGTAAAAAATGGTGGGAATTTGTCTTTTATTTTCTTAATATATCTCGAAAAGTAATGGAAATACAATATCTTTGTATATACCTTTTTTTTGTAGCAAATAAAATTTTCTACAAAACATAATATATAAAAAATTGCTCAATCTTGCTTACCTTTTGATATATTTAAAAGAATGTAAAAACAGGTGGGAATTTTTTTTTTATTTTTTAATACATTTCGAATAGTAAGGAAAATGCAATATGTTTTTAAATAACCTTTCTTGTAAGAAATAAAATTGTCTACAAAACATAATATATGTATAGTCGCTCTATCTAGCTTACATTTTGAGATATTTAAAAAAATTTAAAAAAAGGTGGGAAATCGTTTTTTATTTTTTTAATATATCTCGAAAAGTAATGGAAATACAATATCTTTGTATTATACATTTTTTGTTGGAAATAAAATTTTCTACAAAACATAGATATTTGTAAAATCGCTATATCTTGCTCCCTTTTTGAGATATATTTAAAAAGTTTAAAAAATGGTGGAAATATGTTTTTTATTTTTTTAATATATCTCGAAATAGAAAGGAAAATACAACATTGTTGTATGTAACCATTTTTGTAGGAAATAAAATTGTCTACAAAACATATTAACAACAAAATTGCTCTATCTTGCTTACTTTTTGAGATATTTAAAATAATGTAAAAAATGGTGGAAATTTGTTTTTTATTTTCTTAATATATCTCGAAAAGTAATGGAAATACAATATCTTTGTATTAGACATTTTTTGTTGGAAATAAAATTTTCTACAAAACATAGTATTTGTAAAATCGCTATATCTTGCTCCCTTTTTGAGATATATTAAAAAGTTTAAAAAATGGTGGAAATATGTTTTTTATTTTTTTAATATATCTCGAAATGAAAGGAAAATACAACATTGTTGTATGTAACCATTTTTGTAGGAAATAAAATTGTCTACAAAACATATTAACAACAAAATTGCTCTATCTTGCTTACTTTTTGAGATATTTAAAATAATGTAAAAAATGGTGGGAATTTGTCTTTTATTTTCTTAATATATCTCGAAAAGTAATGGAAATACAATATCTTTGTATATACCTTTTTTTTGTAGCAAATAAAATTTTCTACAAAACATAATATATAAAAAATTGCTCAATCTTGCTTACCTTTTGATATATTTAAAAGAATGTAAAAACAGGTGGGAATTTTTTTTTTATTTTTTAATACATCTCGAATAGTAAGGAAAATGCAATATGTTTTTAAATAACCTTTCTTGTAAGAAATAAAATTGTCTACAAAACATAATATATGTATAGTCGCTCTATCTAGCTTACATTTTGAGATATTTAAAAAAATTTAAAAAAAGGTGGGAAATCGTTTTTTATTTTTTTAATATATCTCGAAAAGTAATGGAAATACAATATCTTTGTATTAGACATTTTTTGTTGGAAATAAAATTTTCTACAAAACATAGATTTTGTAAAATCGCTATATCTTGCTCCCTTTTTGAGATATATTAAAAAGTTTAAAAAATGGTGGAAATATGTTTTTTATTTTTTTAATATATCTCGAAATGAAAGGAAAATACAACATTGTTGTATGTTGTTACGTCTCGAGAAGAGATTTCACGAGTGGCCGCTGTCACCAGTTCTTACTTGAGGAGTAAGAACGAATTTAGAGATTTCTCAACCGGTCACGACCCTACAGTCGTTTACTCGGATAAGAGAAAGAAAGTCAATGCCTGTTTTTGGGTCAGCCTGCTTATCCAGTACTTTACCCGGGATAGGCTTTACTCGCGGATACCGGAGCGTCGGACGTCAATATGTCAAAGAAAACTCAACCCTGGATGTTAACCAAATCTTTAATTCTTACCTGGTTTCCGGTGCTGGCCAATGGGAGATGCAATCCAAATATGCTGACTGAAATTGGCGTTTGAAGGAAGGGTGCAGTTGTTAAATCACAATCACAATGTAGAATAACAATATAGTATATTTTAAAATTTAAATTTAGATTTAAATTGTTACACAATAAACACCTTGTTGCACACACACACAATTATTAATGAACAATGTTAACGGAATATTAATTTGGTAACAAATAAAGGACTTAGGCTTGCAAAGATTTATGATAGCAATAATAACTAAGAATAAAATGTTCAAAGTCAATGACTAAGTTCTATTAAACAAGAGAGAGAGAACTTAGTAAGAAAATTTAAATAAACTGATTGTAAATCAACCTAAGTTATAATACCAAGTTAATATTCATAAATCGTCGACAATCGAATCAGATCACACCAGGCAAATTCTGTTCAACTCACGAACACACGATTTAGACACACGCAGTAGTAGGTTAATATAATAATACTTAAAATCAAAACTAAACGAACATTAGACAAATTTAAGAAACGTACTCAATAATTATATAAGGTGGACTTTATAAGTACACTTGGAGTACTAGAACAAAACTTAAGACAAATTTTTGACAAGTACCAAATGATTATATGAGATGGACTTATAAATGGACTTAGAAAAATATTACAAAACTAGATACTCTTAGAAAAATCTTAGACACGTACTCGACTACTGTATATGGTGGACTTATAAATGAACTCAGAAAATTAGTACAAAACTAGACAATCTTTAGACTAAAGTCTAGACACGTACTCGATGATAATTTAAGGTGGACTGACTTCATGGACGAACGTAGCATCGCAAGAAGCGTCCGTTTCGGAAGAGTGGGAGTACCTCCCACTTACGCAAAAATGCTTCCTCCACTACTGACTTCCACACCGTGAGACCCAAGTCAAGGAGAAGAATTCGCTGACAAAAATATTAGTTACTATCAAGCGCGAATTCTTCGAAGAGAAATAGGTATTACTTACATTGGAATTTTATCAAGCGCGAATTCTTCGAAGAGAAATAAGTATTACTTACATTGGAATTTTATCAAGCGCGAATTCTCCGAAGAAAGATAAGTGTCAGTTACATTGGAATGTTATCAAGCGCGAGCTCCTGGGACTGCGCCGTCAGCAAAAATGCACGTGCAGACAGAATATGAGTAACGAATATAATATAATAAAGTATGAATATTTTATGCACATTGAAATAATAATTTAAAAACAACCATTCCAATATAACGTCGACCGATAAGTCAGTACTGGAAGAACGCAATGTCGGTATTACCGACATTTACTTATCGACTAAACTAGTTACCGACCGACACTGTCGGTAATGCAGATTCCTCTATGAACGACAATGGATTCTCAATACTCTATTTTATCCATTCTACAAAATACAATTTATCGATGGTCGTTCATAAGAAATACAGAATTATCTTTACAAAGAATAATAACAATAAAGAAAAGAAAAGTATAATTACCAAATATTTAAGTATATAGCGTGAAAACAAGGTACATTAGCGCGAACGAAAATTATCTATTATGATTGATCTAATA
This sequence comes from Polistes dominula, assembly GCF_049000335.1. Classification (NCBI taxonomy): domain Eukaryota; kingdom Metazoa; phylum Arthropoda; class Insecta; order Hymenoptera; family Vespidae; genus Polistes; species Polistes dominula. The sequence continues at coordinate 4,904 of NW_028301059.1, read as the reverse complement.
ACTAATGTACATACAAAGTATCGAATTTATATACTAAAACAAACAGTATGAGATATATGTATATATATAAAAAGAAAAATTTTCCTCGCAAGGTTTACATAGTACTTATAGAACTATTTTCACGCAAAATTATACAAACTAAAGTTTAACAAATTACTTTTACGCAAAAATTAAACAGACTAATAATATTCAAATACGACAGAGTTTACCAAATTTAAAATTTTTGGGTGTAGTGCACGAAATTCGAATTTAGACGTCACTGGACGTGACAATGTACCATTTTTGTAGGAAATAAAATTGTCTACAAAACATATTAACAACAAAATTGCTCTATCTTGCTTACTTTTTGACATATTTAAAATAATGTAAAAAATGGTGGGAATTTGTCTTTTATTTTCTTAATATATCTCGAAAAGTAATGGAAATACAATATCTTTGTATATATTTTTTTTGTAGCAAATAAAATTTTCTACAAAACATAATATATAAAAAATTGCTCAATCTTGCTTACCTTTTGATATATTTAAAAGAAGTAAAAAAAGGTGGGATTTTATTTTATTTTTAAACATAGAAAGTAAGGAAAAGCAAATGAAAAACCTTTCTGTAAGAAATAAAATTGTCTACAAAAATAATATAGTATAGTCGCTCTATCTAGCTTACATTTTGAGATATTAAAAAAATTTAAAAAAAGGTGGGAAATCGTTTTTTATTTTTTAATATATATGAAAAGTAATGGAAATACAATATCTTTGTATTGGACATTTTTTGTTGGAAATAAAATTTTCTACAAAACATAGTATTTGTAAAATCGCTATATCTTGCTCCCTTTTTGAGATATATTAAAAAGTTTAAAAAATGGTGGAAATATATTTTTTATTTTTTAATATATCTCGAAATAAAGGAAAATTCAACATTGTTGTATGTAACCATTTTTGTAGGAAATAAAATTGTCTACAAAACATATTAACAACAAAATTGCTCTATCTTGCATACTTTTGAGATATTTAAAATAATGTAAAAAATGGTGGGAATTTGTCTTTTATTTTCTTAATATATCTCGAAAAGTAATGGAAATACAATATCTTTGTATATACCTTTTTTGTAGCAAATAAAATTTCTACAAAACATAATAATAAAAAATGCTTAATCTTGCTTACTTTTGATATATTTAAAAGAATGAAAAAAGAGGTGGGAATTTTTTTTATTTTTTAATACATTGAATAGAAGGAAAGCAATATGTTTTAAATAACCTTTCTTGTAAAATAAAATTGTCTACAAAACATAATAATGTATAGTTTCATCTAGCTACATAGATATTAAAAAAATTTTAAAAAAAGTGTAAATGTTTTTTTAATGTTACGTCTCGAGAAGAGATTTCACGAGTGGCCGCTGTCACCAGTTCTTACTTGAAGAGTAAGAACGAATTTAGAGATTTCTCAACCGGTCACGACCTAGCAGTCGTTTACTCGGATAAGAGAAAGAAAGTCAATGCCTGTTTTTGGGTCAGCCTGCTTATCCAGTACTTTACCCGGGATAGGCTTTACTCGCGGATACCGGAGCGTCGGACGTCAATATGTCAAAGAAAACTCAACCCTGGATGTTAACCAAATCTTTAATTCTTACCTGGTTTCCGGTGCTGGCCAATGGGAGATGCAATCCAAATATGCTGACTGAAATTGGCGTTTGAAGGAAGGGTGCAGTTGTTAAATCACAATCACAATGTAGAATAACAATATAGTATATTTTAAAATTTAAATTTAGATTTAAATTGTTACACAATAAACACCTTGTTGCACACACACACAATTATTAATGAACAATGTTAACGGAATATTAATTTGGTAACAAATAAAGGACTTAGGCTTGCAAAGATTTATAATAGCAATAATAACTAAGAATAAAATGTTCAAAGTCAATGACTAAGTTCTATTAAACAAGAGAGAGAGAACTTAGTAACAAAATTTAAATAAATTGATTGTAAATCAACCTAAGTTAAAAATACCAAGTTAATATTCATAAATCGTCGATAATCGAATAAGATCACACCAGGCAAATGCCGTTCAACTCACGAACACACGATTTAGATATACGCAGTAGTAGATTAATATAATATTACTTAAAATCAAAACTAAACGAACATCAGACAAATTTAAGAAACGTACTCAATAATTATATAAGGTGGACTTTATAAGTACACTTGGAGTACTAGAACAAAACTTAAGACAAATTTTTGACAAGTACCAAATGATTATATGAGATGGACTTATAAATGGACTTAGAAAAATATTACAAAACTAGACTACTCTTAGACAAATCTTAGACACGTACTCAATTACTGTATATGGTGGACTGACTTCATGGACGAACGTAGCATCGCAAGAAGCGTCCGTTTCGGAAGAGTGGGAGTACCTCCCACTTACGCAAAAATGCTTCCCCCACTACTGACTTCCACACCGTGAGACCCAAGTCAAGGAGAAGAATTCGCTGACAAAAATATTAGTTACTATCAAGCGCGAATTCTTCGAAGAGAAATAGGTATTACTTACATTGGAATTTTATCAAGCGCGAATTCTTCGAAGAGAAATAAGTATTACTTACATTGGAATTTTATCAAGCGCGAATTCTCCGAAGAAAGATAAGTGTCAGTTACATTGGAATGTTATCAAGCGCGAGCTCCTGGGACTGCGCCGTCAGCAAAAATGCACGTGCAGACAGAATATGAGTAACGAATATAATATAATAAAGTATGAATATTTTATGCACATTGAAATAATAATTTAAAAGCAACCATTCCAATATAACGTCGACCGATAAGTCAGTACTGGAAGAACGCAATGTCGGTATTACCGACATTTACTTATCGACTAAACTAGTTACCGACCGACACTGTCGGTAATGCAGATTCCTCTATGAACGACAATGGATTCTCAATACTCCAATTTATCCATTCTACAAAATACAATTTATCGATGGTCGTTCATAGGAAATACAGAATTATCTTTACAAAGAATAATAACAATATGGAAAAGAAAAGCATAATTACCAAATATTTAAGTATATAATAGCGTGAAAATAAGGTACATTAGCGCGAACGAAAATGATCTATTATAATTGATCTAATAACTAATGTACATACAAAGTATCGAATTTATATACTAAAACAAACAGTATGAGATATATGTATATATATAAAAAGAAAAATTTATCTCGCAGGGTTTACATAGTACTTATAGAACTATTTTCACGCAAAATTATACGAACTAAAGTTTAACAAATTACTTTTACGCGAAAATTAAACAGACTAATAATATTCAAATACGACAGAGTTTACCAAATTTAAAACTTTTGGGTGTAGTGCACGAAATTCGAATTTAGACGTCACTGGACGTGACACCTCCCCCCTTAAGAAGAAGAACCATGGGATTTACTCCCGTGGTCTTCGCAACGAACGAAATTTCTGAGTGATTTCGTCATCCATATGAAATTGAACCCGCTTACCAGGTGTATTTTCTGTCTGGCAGCCTCTCGAATCCAAGGTAGGTTGGGTGGCCCCGGAGTTACCGCTTGAAGGTTCTGGTGTCTCCGTGCGCACCGACTGAAGTTCAATTCCATTGTCCGAATTTTGAGTGGGCCGAGCATCCTTCCCGCGCCCCAAATGGAGGAGTAGGCTCGTGATTGAGCCCCAAACTGCACCCAACATATGTAAACTCCAACCATAAACTGTGTGCAGGGCGTACCCTCGAAGAACAGAGTCTATGATCAATTTCACTACTTTAAAAATAAGCACAATTCCAAGAATAGCAGAACTGACCGTTCCGAATTTCAATAGACCGTTCCAAAGTTTAGAGGTCACACTTTCTGCTAATTCACTAACACCTTTTTCACCCACAAAATCCACAAGATTTAACGTGTCAACTTTCACTTTATGTCCAGCTGCTCCTCTCGCGATAGTGTTCAAAATAGACGGTTGCTCAACAGGGAACATTACATGGTCCCGGAGATCGTCCAAATCCGCCTGTGTATAAATCCCACTAGTCGCGAGCGATCCCGCATCGATGTATCTCCAGACCACATCCGTGTCTGGCAGTAGAATTTGGGGATCCTTTACGTATGTTGGCTTTGGTAGCAGCTGATACCAGGTTCCCTCGATCAAATATTCCTGTGGCAGTAGTGCGCTGCACGGTACTTCAGTACCTTTTCTAACTAAAATTCTCGACTTTGGTTTTAAATAAACACTTAAATTTTGATATATCACGGGAAGTTCTCTATAACATAATTCCGAATGTCTTATTTTCACTGGAATAGGGGTGCACTTGACAATATGCGCGACTTCACCGGCCACCACCGCCATGTACCCCGGCCTCTTCATGACCGTGTACGCAAAAACATCTGGGAGAATGTTCGCAAATGCCAACGCGTTTCGAATAACCTGTTGTTCTAGGTTACACTTCTGTTGTAAGATGTTTATATAGAGAGACTCCAGCTGGTCACGGTGGTGCTTCTCAACGTATACGAACTTTGAATTTATATAGGCAAACAAATCCATGTTTTCGGGTGTTATTTTTTGCCTTTGACGTAAACGTATGACCACTTGTTGTTTCCAAGATAAAAAGTTTGGGATGTTCAGTAGTGACCAGAGTATACCCGCAAATGTGGAGCTCGTTTTTACCCATCAACGCGAAGGCAGTGTCTCCCTCCGTCACCGAGTACATTGTTGTAATATGTGAGATTGCGATTGATGACGTCACTTTGGTGGCGGACCCCTCATACAGTGCCGTATATCGTTCAAAATTACACGACGAACCGGGAACAACTGTCCAAAATGCACAACCGTTTTCGTCTGTCAAACACGTTCCCTCTGAAAAAGTGCACGATATACGTCCTCTAAGAGAAATCAAGTTCTC